>NC_087208.1:18805417-18936402 GCF_015104395.2 Macrobrachium nipponense
CCGAAGAAGAAGAAGGCTGCCTTCCCCCCTAAGAAGTCTCCTTCGGGAACTTCTAAGGGCCCGTCCCACCCCGGTGGGACGGGGGGTCCTTCTGCTGGTCCTCCTGCTCCTTCGGGAGCGGGGCCCGTCTCCCCTTCCGTAAGGAAGAGATAGACGGGGACCAGAGGAGTATCGGTTAGCTCTGGTACTGCCTCGCCTGGTGGCTAGCGGCGATGCCGCTACGCCAGGTTCCGGCTCGGTCTCTCGTTCGCGAGAGATCCCGAGTGTACGTTCTCCCTCGGGAGACCGTGCAGCCAAGTTTCGGCGCCAGAGTTCGCTCGGCGCCAAGACGCGGCACGGAGCAGAAGGCTGGTGAGAGACGCTCAGGTGACTCTTGCCAGGCCAGCGGCCGCTCTTGCAGCGACCAGCTGGTAACCCGGGTTTTCCCCCACCCCCCTAAGAAGGCTCCTTCGGGACCTTCTAAGGGCCCGTCTCGCTCCGGCGATTCGGGGAGCTCTTCTGCTGGTCCTCCTGCTCCTCGGGAACAGGGCCCATCTTTTCTTCTACCAAGGAGAAGAAGACGGGGACCAGAGGAGTACCAGCTTCGGCTGGCACTTCCTCGCCTGGTTCTAGCGTTCTGCCGCTAAACCAGGATCCGCCTCGGCTTCTCGTTAGCGAGAAGTACCGAGTGGACGGTTCTCCCGCGGGAGACCGTCCAGCCAAAGTCTTGACACTCGAGCTCGCTCGCCGCCAAGACCGAAGCGCGGAGCAGAAGACTGGCGAGTGTCGTGCAGACGACTCTCGCTAGGCCAGTGGACGCTCTCGCAGCGACCAGCTGGCTGCTCGGGTTGACGTGACGGTCGCTGACCAGCCACGGGTTGAGGCGAGGAAGGGGTCCCCGCGGTCGTCGGTACCAGCGGCTCGACGCGCCGAGAGGACGCTCGCCGGTCTCACCGCGACAACGAGCCTAGCAGGTCACCTGACGCCGCTCCCATCGGGACCGGGCGGAGACGGTAACCAGCAACAGCTCGCCTGACGCTAGAGATCAGTGTCGACGTTCTCAGCCGAGCCTCTCGCCCCAGGCGAGCGGCAAGGCTAGGCCTGCTGCTCGATCGCCACTGCGGGTGGACGATCAGCAGCAGCCCTCCAAGCACGCTGGTCCTGCCAGCGAGCTAGGGGGGAGCGTCAGGTCTGCCTCTCCTGTACCTTCAACCTCCTCGGGCTACACCGGGAGGAGCGAGGTACCTATGAGTGATCGCGAGAGGTGCGCCGCTCGCGATCCCGCTATGACGCCGTATGGACCAGGCACGGTTCTAGGACCGACCAGGACATACGCGCAAGTAGCTGGAGTTACCGTCAGGGGTCTGCCGCTGTTCCTCCTTCTGAAGGAGGAGTATCTCGGGATCTGTTCTTGTTGGAGGGACTGGACGGTCCTACTCCGCAAGACACGGTTACTCCCGAGATACAGAGGAATTTGCAGAAGTCATTAAGCTGATTCGTCAGCATAATGACCTTGCGGAAGGATTGCCGCTCCCCACCAGCAGAGCCCACGTCTCTGCTGTAGTTCGTTTGGGGCCCGAGAGGGAACCCAAACCGACGGTGGGTCTTGCCGCGATCGGAAAACTTGCCGATTCTGTCTCGAACCAGTCTCTCTCGTCTCCGGACAAGAAGGCTCTCTAGGTTCTGGCCGGTCGATCAAGCTACTTCCACCTCCTCTACTGCGACAGCGGCGTTTCTACGTGTCTTCGGACACCGTAGTTGAATACTCCTTCGGTCCTCCTGAGAGGTTTCGACCTCGACGAGGGACTGGAATGAGTCGGAGGACGGTATCGGCTCTCTCGTGTCAGGTGTCGATCAGCCCCACCCAGACGACGTTCACAGTGGCGCAGACCCTTACCTACAGTGAGAGTTCGTAACCCTCCGCGGGAAAACGTTTTCTCCTGACGATACGTTTTCCCAGACTCTGAGAGGCCATCGCCGCAAGGCGATGGCTGTTCCTACTCTTCTCCAACTGCTAGTTCCACTGGGAAGGCGAGCGAGTATCCAATTCCTTCCCATTCCCTCTCTCCTTACGGTTACGAGGGAAAGGGGAGGGATCCTACAGAGATTTCTCTGTAGGATCCCACGTTCGGGGACTGCGCTACCGGGGGACCTTCGGGTCCTACCTGACGTAAGCCCCGGTCGTTGAGGAGGAATCCTGCCCCATTCTCGATTTCTACGGGAATCGAGAGGACCACCAGCCGATATCGTTTGACGAATTCGGTGGGGGTTTCGCAGACTGCTTAGAATTCTACGGAATTTCTAACGCATTCAGTGTTCGAGTTTTACGATCTCCAAACACTTACGCGAGACCACGGTCCAAAGTGAGCGAGACGAGAATCCCCGATATACACGATAATCGGGAACCTCGCCTATGCTCGAATTCCTGGAATTTCTAGCATTGGGAAGAAGACTGCTGCTGAAGAAACTATCTCACAGTAGGCGACCAACCTGGACTAGAGAAGATCGGACGGGAATATCCAGTTTGGCTTGAACTATCGTCTTAGTATTCTGTTCACCATTTGAGCTTTCCTTCGAGGAAGACTTCTCCTTCACTCTCTTTGATAGAGATCGAAGGTGGTCGATCTCCAATCCTTATTTTGTTTTCTTGAAGGAAAGAATTTAGGACGGAGATCGTTGTTCAGAATCCTACAAATATACTACGTATATTAACCTCGCGACATGATTCTACTAAGCAGTTGAATTGTCCGAGGGGTAGGCGCATATCCTAGTTAATCTACGGATTGCGACTTATAAGAGAAGTATTCTAATTGAACTGCAACTCGGGTTGCCTGCAACCTCCCCAGGAGTTTTCAGTTTCAATTTTATATACTTATGGTTTTGTCATGACAAACACCATTTCAACGTTTATATTTACCGAAATTCGTTTCGCCTAAATATAAGTTGCTCGAGCATATCTTTTATGCTCGGTAGTTCTAGCCGAACGCATTCCTTCATGGAATAATGGGATTACTGGCAACTCAGGATGACGAGTCAGCGAGAGCTCAGGCTCAACTACTGCGTATTGAAACTGCCTGATAGCAGCTCAGTATCAGCTGGGCCTCCGATATGCACGGTCATGTATGTCTCTCTCTGCCCATGCTTTGATTGACTACCGAACCGTATCTCTGCCCAACAATCATGGACTTAGGTCTCTGATTAACGGGGATTCTCGCAATAATGAAGGACCATCACTGCTGTGACGCTAGATTCCATCGCCTTCGACATTGCGAGAATTTTCACAGAGATATCTCTGGACTCTTTCATCTTTCTGTTTACCGCACGGTAACAGAAGTCTGTACAAGTCTCCCGCTCTGCATCGCACTGCGATAATGCGAATGATTTTGCAGACATCTGAGTTTGTCTTCAAAATATCTCTTATTCGTAGGTGTACAATTGTTCATTGTTCAACCGAATTACGAGATGTGTCAGAAGACATCGCCTACTCTCCGACCTGACAGCTCTACTTCCAAATGTTCAGCCCATGAGAAGCAGTTTCTTCAGGCGGCTTTCCCCTGTGTTTTCATTACTGAAGAACGCCCCGCTTTCATTGCAACTACGACTTCTCACGGACAGCAATGAAATAGCGGTTAGCGTTTTCAGTCATTTGTAAGCACAGGTTATGAATCTTGAGAATCCTTCTCTCGATTCATATGTGAAGACGTAGGTTGTTCAATCATATCTACCTTCGTCTTCAACGGTACATATGTTGTTTCTCCTTAGCTGGAGATTCAAACAACCATGAGATGTTTTACCTTCAGGGACCTCGGTCTCTAGAAGGCAATTGACTTTCGCCTGTTGGGCACATGCCTTAAGAGAATCATCACCTCGCCTGCTGGCATTGGTGACAAAACAAATACATTATTTGTTGGTCTCTCGGCATAACCCTTTTAAAGGCGAAGGTCACGTGACTTACTCGGATGCTTGACAACTTGCCTCTACCGAACGCAGTCAGTCGGCGGCTGTCAGAGCGGCCGAGAGTCAGTTACGAACTACGCTGTTTGAATTAGTTCGGTTGTTACAGAGCAATCATTACTTCGTTTAATAGCTTGTCACAGTACCCATACCATTGACACCCACCATGGAGTGTCGGTGTCCTATCCACTACCGAGAACTTCGCTGCAGGGGGATAGGAGGATGCGAGAGGACTTCGTGGCAAACGGACAGACCAGTATGGGTACTGGACATCACCGAAGTAGAGAAGAGGGATAGGTCATGCGACTATTTCCTTCTTTTCCTCTGAGGAACTGCATGACTTCTCCTGCGAAGTCAAGCATCCAGGGGATGGGGATCCGTGACGCTCTATTTCGTACCGAACTTCGTAGCGAAGACTCAGAACCCTTCGGTCCCTGACGATTGGTTCGAGTCGTTCACAATCCCCTCCGCCCTAATGGACTTCACCGCCTTCGATGCGAAGGAGATGCTGCCTTGTCCGCAAGAACTTCTCCGTGGCGCAGGTACTGAAGGCAGGGGTCTGGTCAACCAGACCACATGCCCTTCCTCTACCTTCGGGATATTGCCCACAGGTCCTTGGATCTTTTTCCTTGGGACCCTTTTCCGTGGTGCTGCTCAACACGTTTGTAGCGAACCCAGACCCTCGCAGGCTGAACAGCATCGAGTCCTGGTGTGACCATAAGAATGGATGAGTGAATGAGAGTGTGACTGGCTCCTCTTCCCATCTTTTTCTTCCCCTCTACCTGTGGTTAGAGGGACACGGTCGTCACCCTGCTGGATAAGGACAAGATGCAGGTGAGCTACTCAACAGAGCCCCATCCTATCCCTTTCACTAGGGATAGGAGCGTATATCCACCACTTCCTCCAACAAGGGGGAGGAAGTGGATGCCACCCCAAACTTGAGACACAACCCATACTTTATGTTGCCTCTTGCAAACAGGAACAAGTTCTTGCTTGCTGGTACGAAGAGTACGCTTGCCTCTCTCTTAGTACTCGGAACCCAGAGGTCTGACCATTGATCCTGCGGTGCACACCCCGATCAATCGGACAGAGGCTTGGATACCTCCCTCGCTCTTACGACCAGGGAGGCATTCCAGGGATGGACGAACACCAGTCTGTTCATCAAAAGACTCAGATTCCTCCCACCAAGAAGTGAGATCTTCCTATTGTTAAAGGACCGATGGTTTGTATTACGTATCGGAACAAATGACAATTTGTCGAAAATTGCATTTTTCCTAACTATACAACCTGAGGTCCTTTACATATAGTCCTCCTCATGCCACCCCTCACTCTGCGTATTTTGCATGGGCCAAAAGCAAAAGTGATTTGTTTACCTCCCAGTCGCGCGGCGCGCGACGATCGGACAAGCAGTTAACTACCGTTCTCCCCTTGTTCGAAGCTTACGACCGTTCCATCTGCCGCTAGCTACTTCCTATTGTTAAAGGACCTCAGGTTTGTATAGTTAGGAAAAATGCAATTTTCGACAAATTGTCATATTATATACTCGGATTCCTGGTGACTTTCGGTCATGTTAAAGGGTTTTTCCCCTAGTTAGCAAAGTGCTAATAGTTTTGGTCAAGTCAGGATGTTTTCCCCATTGTCATTTAAGTGGGGGACCCCTCATAAATGGGGTAGTTCTCATTGACATAGATTTTAACGTTTTTATCGTTTAAGCGGATAAACTCATTAACAAATTTCGGAAGAGCTCTCATTCATTTTCAGAGGCTCATCCGGGGTTCAGAGAAAGACTTGTAGACTATCCAGGAAGTCTTTTGTCCAATATCATAAGAACATTGAACGGTCTTTTTCGATCCTCGGTTCTCTCTTGATGATCTCTATTCGAATATTACTCCCGTTTCTTGGAAAAGAGTCTTGGCAAAGAGTCAAGGAGTTCTTTTAATAGTCTCGTTCATTAGAACGTGGACAGTTGTTTTCCTTTCTTTCTCTCTTCCTCGTCGAAGAAAGAGGTAGTAGAGAATTCGATGTTCAAATTACTACAATACTTACGTAGTTTATCTTTGCGTCATTTTGCTAACGCATGGGTCAAGTCATATACGCATATCGTATTTACCTCTGCGGATAGAAGCCGAAAGAACTGTTGTTCTAATGTATTTATTTGACACTCCCTTCAACCTTCCAAGAGTTTTCGGAGTAAGAACAACTCTTCAGGTATTGTTACAACAACACCAACTCAGCTTCTGTATTTAGCAAATTCTGTTTCGTTTAAATAGGCCTGCTTGAGAGTTTCCTTTTGCTCGATAATATCATATATTCCTTCGTAAAGGGAGTATCTGGCAACTCAGGCAGATAGTATTCTGTTCACCATTGAAGCTTTCCTTCGAGGAAGACTTCTCCTTCACTCTTTTTGATAGAGATCGAAGGTGGTCGATCTCCAATCCTTATTTTGTTTTCTTGAAGGAAAGAATTTAGGATGGAGATCGTTGTTCAGAATACTATAAATATACTACGTTTATTAACCTCGCGACATGATTCTACTAAGCAGTTTGAATTGTCCGAGGGGTAGGCGCATATCCTAGTTATTCTACGGATTGCGACTTAGACGAGAAGTATTCTAATTGAACTGCAACAACTCAGTCTTCTGTATTTAGCGAATTTTGTTTCGTTTAAATATGCTGCTGAGAGTTTCCTTTTGCTCGATAATTTCATACCTATCCCTTCGTAAAAGGAGTAGCTGGCAACTCAGGCACATAGTGCGAGACGATGATCAAGGCTGCTGTTACTGTGATCTACGCAGTACCGGCTAGCTCGGTGTCATGCACTGTTGGTTACGTCTCTCTCCTTTGCGGGAATGGCTGAATAAACCGTCTCTCTGCCCTACAATCATGGATTTTAGGCCTCAGTTGAGGAAATTTCTAGTAATCTTGAATGATCATACCTGCCGTTTACTTAGAAAATTTCAACCAGATATCTCTTATACTTGTTAGGTGCGGGTTTACTGCACGGTAACATTCGGTACGAATCTACCACGGCATAGCACTATAATAATGCTCTCCTGCTTATGCAAAGCGCAGCCTTATTTAGGGAAGGAAGCAGGCTGAGTGAGGGAAGGGTGGATGAGTTTGCTGGGGACCATTTCTCGCTGGAGAAGCTTGTTTTCCCTGAATAAAACAGCAATTCAGACCTCTACAAATTTTCCTCACGAAGAAATTGGAATAACATCAAAGATCTTGTAATTCTAATTTTCTCTCAACGGCTTGAGGATCACCTCGGGTGATAGCGAGAGGGTGCCAGACATCCGAACAGAGAACAGATGTTCTGGCACATTGTCTGAAAGAATTGGAAGCCAAATTGGTCGGCTCTCCAGTTCCTCGAAGGGTGGAGTTTGGATCGAGTGGCCCAAATCATCTCGGATAATTTCTCAGCTCTCTCATAGCTCGAGAAGAGAGAATTGGTTATGGGCTTGGGCACGGAACGTAACGATCCTCAAGAGGTTCGTTAAACTAGTGCACGTCCGTGCAGGTCTTCTCGATCGAAGGCAACAACTACTGACGGTCTGAGTAATCCTCACTTAGAAGTATTTCGAAAGTGAGGAGAGACTGAGGGCGTCCTTTCGTTAAGTTTTTTCGTAATTGAAGACGAAGGAGCTTCCTCTTAAGTTTTTGTTTTCCCACCCTTATTCATGATCCTAGAGATTAGCTTTAGTCGCCACAATGTTGGCCTTTATTCTAAGAGGTTGGATTCACAGAGGTCAGGTAATTCAGAGAATTGTCCCAAAGACCCTTCCCGAGAGAATCGTGTAATCTAACATCGTCACTTAGTGAAGTATCTAAATTCTCTCTCCTCTCTGAGTCTGAAGGCGTTCAGACTATCGAGAAGCGATAAGATCTTCAAGATTATTAGCAGTCTCTTGGCCAGACAAAGCAGTGCTGCCTATTTTCAGTTTTCAATCGGAGGGGGCCGTTTCTGGAGATAGTGAAGGGAAATGACTGTTCCTCCACCTCGACCTCTGTGAATTTCGTTATGGTTCTATCTTTCCGTATGAAGTATGAGATAAGATAGAAGTCCTAACTATTGGGGAATATGCAAATATGTTGTTGACGGCCTCTAGGCTCAGAGATTCGGTTCTGTCAAACAACAAAGCTTCACGATCTTGAGGTCTGTGGAGATCTTGAAATTCTCTGATCAAAGGTTCCGGCATGGAACTTAGACGTAGTCTGAGTTTCTGATGCCAAAAGCATTTCGAACCTATCCTTTCTGCGAACTTAATACACGTGACCAGAAAGGCTAATATTCTAACCGCTCTAGCCACGGCAAGGAGGGTTAGTGATGGTTTTAGCCATCATCAGGAGGTTTGGCTTTAAAGGACATAATGCGGTCTGTCCTCTAAGCCTTCCGTTCTTGATAAGAACGAAAACCTGTCTAACCCTTGACCCGAAGGCTTGGAGACCAAGGGTATGGCACAAATTATTGGGCAAGGGCATTAGAGAGTCCTGTACCCTGTAGGGTCTCTCAAGTTTTATCTTGATAAAACTATCCGAAAAGTCAAGGTCAACGGACAATCTGCGGTGTTCCGTAAAAAGGCCAGACTGGTTCATGTCCAAAGAACACCTGGCATCATACCCAAGGAGTTCTTTTAAGAGGTCTCATTCATTATGTTTGCATAAAGATTTGAGATTTTTTCTTAATATCAATGCTCAAGAGGTGAGGGCGCGGCCTCGGAAGCATTTCAACCAGAGCATGACACTCAGTAACATCCTGAGTGCACGCTTTAGCGAAGCAACTCTGGGTTCGTTCACACTCCCGACAACCTGCGGTGTTCCGCAAAAAGACCAGACTGGTTCATGTCCAAGAACACCCTGGCATTATAGCCAAGGAGTTCTTTTAAGAGGTCTCATTCATTATGTTTGCATAAAGTTTTGAGATGTTTTTCTTAAAATGAATGCTCAAGAGGTGAGGGCGCGGCCTCGGAAGCATTTCAACAGAGCATGACACTCAGTAACATCCTGAGTGCCACGCTTTAGCGAAGCAACTCTGTGTTCGCTTCACACTCCCGACGGGATGTGAAGACGACATTTCAGATCGTAAGTCGCTAGGACCACATATCCGTAGGATATATATGGGTGCAGGAAGCAACACGAATCCTATCCTATAGAAAAGGGATAGGTGTGCTTTTAACTTTGAAGGGTTGGTCGCTTGAGGCGCGTTACTTTTCTTTAGCCTAGAAGTTATGGAACTAACTTTGATAGGTTAGGTCAGGTGGTGGTTTTAGCTTCGGTGCCCTCAGAAGTATGGTCATATGGTCTAGTCATTGTGGTCACGCCCCCGTTGACAGATCATTTAGAGCGCACCAGCATTACAGGTCTCTACCTCGCTGGCAACTCTAGTAACGCAGAAGCAGACTTTAGTGACAGTAATCACGAAGTCGGCTATGCTAACAGGTCAGGAACCAAGATGTATATCATCTACTTAATTTAGTTTCCCAAAATCCTATTCTGTCTCTTCCCACCATCCGAAGGTGGGATTCAGCTATATATATATCTGTCAGGTAAGTTTCATGAACAAAATGTTATTGTTATAATACAATTAAGTTTGTTCATACTTACCTGGCAGATATATATAATTAAAGTGCCAACCCACCTCCCCTCAGGAGACAGTGGCACTGATAAAATATGAATAGAAAATGGAATAGTTCCTGATATCCGCCTCCCAGCGGCGGGAATGGGTACTACCACCTGGCCGCCACTGCGTGTGCCGCGAATTTTTAAATTCTGTCGGACTTCAGAAAATACAGCTATATATATATCTGCCAGGTAAGTATGAACAAACTTAATTGTATTATAACAATAACATGTTTATTGGGTATCGTATTGGAAAGTTGGATTGGCAATCGCGATTGGAAGTTCTTATAATGTCTGATTCTGGTATAGTATTTCGAGTGTGTATGAAAGAAGGGTGCAAGGTGAGACTGCCGAAAGCTTCGGTAGACCCTCACAGTATGTAAGAAGTGTAGAGAGGTTTTTTGTGACTTGGGATAATAGATGTAATGAGTGTGAAAGTTTAAATGAGAAGGAGTGGAAGACTTTCACCAAATATGTTGAGAGACTTGAAAAGGATAGAGTAAGAAGATCGGTGTCTCGGAGTGAGAGGTCAGGTTCTTCTAGTAAGGCCTTGAATACTTCTGTTATTTCTCCCCCTTCTTCCCAAGTAGAAGTTGTTAATCCTTCTCCTCAGGTCTCTCCTGCGCCCGCTGCTGTTTCTGAGGATACTAATATTGTGAAAGTGTTTGCCGCCCTTGCGTCAATGGGCGATCAGATTCAGCGTCTTACAGACAAAGTGGGTACGATTGAAAGTGTCAGTGTAGTGGAGGGTGGGGGCGGCTGATCGTCTCACTCGTACTCCTAGACCTAGGCCTCAATGCCAAGCTCCAGACCCAAGGGAGAAGGCATGTCGACAGTCGAAGGGAGGCGAGAGGGGTTCCCTTCGATCAGTCGTCCCTTCAGGCAGTCCTGTTGCGTCCCAGGCTGCAGCAGTGCGCCATAGAAAAGGGCGACACTGGGAAGTGTTTTTCCTCTACAGATAGTGCTGCGTCAGGCAGGTATGGACGTTATGCGGAAGTTTCGCGTCCTCTGAAGAGGACGCATAGACCTACGTCTTCTCAAGATGAGCGTTACCCTCAAGAAAGGTGGAGTAGTCCCGAGATTTTCTCTTATAGATGAGGAAGAGGTGGTTCCGATTAAAAGGAGGAGATCCTTTAAGTCAAGACAAGACGCAAGACCTCATGTGTACGACGGTTCTCTGGATAGGAGCCCTCCTTCTGAATACGGAGCAGTCTCTCCGATATCTTCTCCTTATCGTAGAACTCAAGATCGAGTTTCTCGTTTTGATGATCCGTCTCGTAGTCGTTCTCCGATTGCGCAGACTTCCCGCCAGGAAGCAGAGACTAGGAACTTCCTTGAAGAGATGCAAGGAAGGTTAGCCGATTTAGTTAAATCGTGGGGAACATTGGAACATCCTCCTACGAGGCGTAAGGATGCTTCTCTCCCAGTCAAGTCGTCTAAGAGGACGCATAATGTTTTGCCTCCTCCTCGCATGCTTCGGAGTCTCGGGTAGTACGCCAAGTTACGGGAGCAAGGACGCAGGACGCAAGTTACGAGAACATGAAGCAGGACGCAAGTTTCCGGAGCAGGACGCAGGACGCAAGCTTCCGGAACAGGACGCAGGACGCAACCTCGGAGCTCAGAAGGACGCAGGGACGCAGGCGGCAGGAGCCGGTTTCTTCCCGCGAGGTTGGAGGAAGATTTTCTGCAGCAAGACCTGGGTTTACAGGATGTGTCTTCGGCAGAAGAGGAAATAGAGGACTTAGAATCTGAGGAAGAAAAAGAAGGTGAAGCACCTTCTTCAGACTATAAGAAATTGACGAATTGCCTTCTTTCACTTTTTGAAGGGATTTTCAGCCTGCAGCTCCGACATCACCCCTTTCTCAATTCTCCAAGAATAACAAAACTCCCGAAGAAGTCCTCGTTTTGAAGATGAAGTTTTCGATTACGGCTAAGAAGGCTCTTCAAAGAATTGATACGTGGTTGAAGGAAAAGAGGAAGCGGGCAAGACTGTGTTCTCTTTCCCTCCTGCCAATTGGCATCGAAGTCCGGAATTTGGTATGCGACGGGGGAAAATCTCGGCCTGGGAGTTCCTGCCTCCTCCCAGGGGGATCCAACATTGTTGACAGTTCCCGCAGACATGCCTTGAATTCGGCCAAAGTGTGGTGGTCCTCCGTCGAATTAGATCATCTCTTGAAAGGGATTTTCCGGACCTTCGAGGTTTTAATTTTCTGGATTGGTCTTTGGGGCTCTGGGGCGAACAGTGGAAGATAATAATTCAACGGCTTCTCAACTTCCAAGCAGTATATGTCCTGCATGGACAAAGCCTTAAGGGATGGCGCGAATGAATTAGCATCTCTTTTCACCGCAGGAGTTTTAAAGAAAAGGTCACTCCTATGCTCTTTTGCTGCTAAGGGCGTTTCTAACGCCCAGAAATCCGAATTGGTTTATTCCCCACTTTCGGATCAATTGTTTCCTGCGGATATTATCAAGGATATTTCGCTTTCCCTAACTCAGAAAGCGACGCAGGATCTGTTAACTTCCTCGGTAAGGAAATTTTTACCCAACAAGGTGGTTAAGAAGACCCCTAAGGAATCAAGGCAAACTAGTCAGCCCTTTTCGAGGCAAGTCCTTTTCTCGTCCTGCCTTCAGAGCAAGAAGATCCTTCCAAGAGGGGTTCGAAACCCAGTACTAAACAATGAACAACAAGTCCTTCAGACATCAGTAGGTGCCAGACTCCAGAAGTTTTGGAGATTTGGCAAGAAAAGGGAGCAGATCCTTGGGTCGTCAAGGTAGCCAAAGAAGGTTACAAGATCCCTTTTCTGAAGAGACCACCTCTTGCGACATCGCCAAGAGAGCTTGGAGCTCACTACAGCGATCCAGGGAAACAAGAAGCACTACAAGAACAAGTTCTTTCTATGCTCAAGAAAGGAGCAATAGAACCTGTTCTGATCACTTATCTCCGGGATTTTACAACCGGCTGTTTTAGTAGAGAAATCCTCGGGGGGATGGAGACCAGTACTGGACGTAAAGTCAACTCAATTTATTTGTGGAGAAAACAAAATTTACGATGGAGACGACCGATTCAGTACTGGCAGCGGTACGTCCAGGGGACTGGATGGTCACCCTGGACCTTCAAGACGCATATTTTCATATCCCAATTCATGCAGGAATCCAGGAAGTACCTGAGATTTGTGATCCAGAACAGGGTCTTTCAGTTCAAAGCCCTCTGCTTTGGACTGTGCACAGCCCCACAAGTTTTTTACAAGAGTGATGGCGAGCGTGGCGAAGTGGCTACACATTCTAGGAATAGAGTGTCTCTATACCTGGACGATTGGCTCATAAGAGGGCCCAATCAAGAAAGGCAATGTCTGGAGGACTTAGAAATGACGTTAACATTAACGAAAGAGTTAGGGTTGATGGTGAACCTAGAAAAGTCGAATATGAACCCCAACCCCAGTCAGGAGCTAGTTTATTTGGGGATTCTGATCTCCTCAGTGACTTTTCGGGCTTTTCCTTCTCCCAACAGACAAGAGCAGTGCATCCGGAAAGTGCAAGCCTTTCTAGAGAAAGAACAATGTTCAGCACGAGAGTGGATGAGCTACTGGGAGACACTCGTCCCTGGAACGGTTCGTTTCTCTAGGAAGGCTTCACATGAGACCCCTACAAATATTTTTGAACCAAGCCTGGCCAAGAAAATCGCAACCAGATTCCTTCCTGTTTCGAATTCCTCGCAAGATCAAAGAGGAATTGCGGTGGTGGCTAACTCCGGGGAAGTTAGCGAAGGGAGCGTCTCTCCAGCAAAAGAAAACCCAGACCATGTATTGTTCTCAGACGCGTCGGACGCAGGCTGGGGAGCGACTCTCGGACTTCAAGAAGTTTCAGGTCGTTGGAGCAAGGAGGAAGCGGCTTGGCATATAAACAGGAAGGAACTGATGGCGATTTTCTGGTTGGCTTTGAAAGAGTTCAACGCGGTGATTCGCAACAAGGTGGTACAAGTCAACGCGGACAATACCACAGCTCTGGCGTACATCCGCAAACAAGGAGGGACACATTCAATCTCTCTTTGCAAGTTGGCGGAGGAGATCCTTCTTTGGGGCAGAGAAGGAAAACGTAACCCTTCTCACCAGATTTATTCAAGGGGAGAAGAATGAGAGAGCGGACCTGTGAGCAGGGAAGGTCAACTTCTATCAACAGAATGGACTCTTCATTTAGAAGTATGCCAGAGTCTGTGGAAATTATGGGGTCGCCCAGTGGTGGACTTGTTTGCGACAGCAATGACAAAGAGATTGACGACTTATTGCACTCCAGTCCAGACCGTCAAGCAGTCGCAGTAGACGCCTTTCTTCTAGATTGGACGGGGCTAGACGTCTACGCCTTTCCCCCGTTCAAGATATTAGGAAAGGTTTTGAAGAAATTCAGGGAGAGTCAAGGGACAAGAATGACTCTCATAGCTCCATACTGGCCGGCCCGAGATTGGTTCACAGAGGTACTGGAATGGACAATAGATGTACCAAGGACACTTCCAGCAAGAGTAGATCTACTCAAACAGCCTCACTGCAACAGGTACCACAAGAACACCCTCGCTCTGGGGTCTGACTGCGTTCAGACTATCGAAGACTTGTCAGAGCGAGGGGGTTTTCTAGAGAGGCGGCCAGAGCGGTGGCCGGAGCTAGAAGAGCCTCTACTATTAAGGTGTACCAGGCGAAGTGGGAAATCTTTCGCAAGTGGTGCAAGAGTCGGAAGATTTCTTCATCCAGTACCTCTGTGACCCAAATTGCCGACTTCCTTTTATACTTAAAGAAGGAAATAAAATTGTCAACTCAGACGATTAAAGGGTATCGGAGTATGTTGGCTTCAGTATTTAGACATAGAGGTCTAGATATTACAAATAATCTAGATCTGAGAGACCTCATAAGGTCCTTTGCAACAAGGGAAGGAGCCCCAATACAGAGCTCCTTCCTGGAATCTCGATGTGGTCCTGAAATTTTTAGGAACTAGTAGTTCGAACCGATGGATCAAGCTTCGTTGAGAGATATCTCAAAAAAGACATCTTTTTGGTGGCCTTGGCCACAGCTAAAAGGGTGAGTGAGCTGCAAGCAATTAGCAAACATATTGGTTGGAAACATGACAAAGCGGTTTGCTCATTTCAGGAGGGGTTCTTGGCCAAGAACGAGAATCCAGCTCATCCATGGCCAAGGTCGTTTGAAATTATGGGTCTTTCAGATCTAGTAGGACAGGAACAAGAGAGAGTTCTTTGTCAGTAAGGGCATTGCGCTATTATTTGGAGAAAACCAGTAAGATTAGAGGAACTTCAGAATCACTGTGGGTGCTCTGTGAAGGATCCTAGCAGAGCAATTGACCAAAAGTCGTGCTAGTGCCTTTTTCCTTAGGGAACTAATAAAGAATCTCATATGTTATGCCAAGAAGAAAATTTCGGCATCCTTAAGGTTAAGGGCGCACGAAGTGAGAGCAGTAGCTACTTCGTTGGCTTTTAAAAAGAATATGGCCCTCAAAGATATCATTGAAACGACGTTTTGGAGGACTAATTCAGTGTTTGCAAGTCATTACCTTAGAAACGTCAAAACAACGTTTGACAATTGTCAAACGTTGGGTCATATGTATCCTCAGGAGCCAGTATTGGGCAAAGGATTTTCCACCCCATAAATTACTAACATGCTAGGTATTTTAATGAAGTGGTGTTGTTGTTTTTTACGGTTGTCTGAGAGGGTGTTTTCCTCTTCAGTCTGAAGTGTAGTGTGTTAGGTTAGTTTTGTGTGTGGTTCAGGTGGTCTAACTTATCCTAGCATGAATGCCCGTGGTAAGAGAGGGCTAGGGTTTCCTGTCAACAAATTGGTCCCGTCCAGTTGTCAGACCCTTGTATTTAGCTTCATCAACTAATAGGTCACGTCCTAGTTGGAAGCTACTAAGGTTTAGCAGGCTAAGAGGCAGGAATGCTGAAGTCAGCTACCTTAGCAGGTAAGGAATCTAAGAGTATTTTAAACTTTAAATTTTAAAACTCTTACAATGTTGCTGTCTTTGACCCACCTCCAAATGTGTCAATCAGCTATATATAATACCTGCCAGGTAAGTGTCATACATGAAAATGAGTTATTATGATATAACAAAGTTTCATGTATACTTACCTGGCAGGTATATATAAATTCCACCCACCTTCCCCTCAGGAGACAGGGTTCAGAGAAAAATCTGACGAAAATGGGAATGATTCCGAGCACCAGCGCCACGGGAGCGGGGTGGCGATCACCTGAACTACCAATGATCTAGCGGTTGCCGCAAGTTTGAAAATTCTGCCAGTGCGAACAGAGAATATAGCTATATATACCTGCCAGGTAAGTATACATGAAACTTTGTTATATCATAATAACATCATTTTACAAAGAGCATCACATGCTTATTTTAGTTCGTATGGGGCTTTCATATATCACATTATGTTGACGAAACTTCAATCTTTTGAATGGTATGCTTAGAGTTGTAATTGTATTCTTGTTTCACCAATTAAATATCGAGTGAATAAGACCCGTCCAGCGTGATAAGTGTTGGTAGTCAGTGATGTTTTACCATAAGTGTTTTCTCCCAAAGTACAATAAGGGGAAACACCGCAGTGGATCCATCGTCATTGCGTGGATCAGCCTCATACACTTGATATTTAATTGGTGAAACAAGAATACAATTACATCTTTAAGCATACCATTCAAAAGATTGAAGTTTCATCAACATAATGTGATATATGAAAGCAACTTACAAACTAAAATAAGCATGTGAGGTCTTCGTAAAATATGTTTTCAAGGCAGTTTTGAAATCCAATATGGCGGCACCTGCGTGAGGCACCTTTCGTAAGTGCAGCAGAGCCACCATCTTTCCTAGCTTTCCCAGCACTCAAGTATGAAACTTCTTATTCCCGGGGTCATGTTTTGAACTGAAATTCATTTTTACCTTGTAATCGATGGTTTTATCCTTACTGCCATCACAACTGAAACTCCACAGTGCTTATTTGATTGTAATTATACATGTTTTGGTCTTAATTCACTCCAAATTGCACTTTAACTACATTGCGGTTCCTGGTTCCTAAGTGCTCACTCCACAAATACAGTTGCGGGGGCAGCACACGAGTACACAGTTTATGAAGTGCAAAGCTTTATTCCCTTAATTGTTTACTTTACTCATTATTTAGTTTAACTTTACTTTGTTACTTCAAAATGTTTATTTAATTCATGTCTATCATCCCTTTTTTGCAATCAAATTAACCCCGAAAAATTACAGATATTTCTAAAGTAGATACGAGCAGACATCAAAATGACTCGTTGTATCCAATCTAGTGGAGCTTCACACATACGCCAATGCATTTACAAACTCTTTCCATGAATTCTAGTTGTCATAGTAATGTAATAATGATAAAATTGCTCTAATATGTGTATATACTACAAAATAGATACGCTAATTTCACATATTTACCCGGTTTTGTGTAAGTCTTATACCCAGTTTGGAGGGTAAACACACCAATTGGCAACACTGATAAACAATAGAAGAGCACGAAGAACACCGTAGGTACCGTTTGCAGCAAAACTGTTGATATTTGAGTCAGGAATCTAGTTACTTTTTCAACAACGAATATTTTTAAATTAATAATCATGAGTATGTAAAAAATTTATGCAATTCATGACCTTATAGTACTGCCATTTAACTGTTTATTTAAGGGGACCGTCCGCTATGGCGGATGACATGTCAACTTGAAAAAATAAAAAATCGAGTTATTACTTGTATCTATGCAGAAACATGCCGTGCATGCTTTCCAGAAGTTTCAGCCAATTATTTTCACAAATAATGAAGATATAGCAGTTTTTGTTTTTTAAATGAGACGTATCGTAACTGCGTCGTCTGTATGACTTGAGTTTGACAGAATCGTTTTTGCGTGTTTATTTTTGCATATATACAGCGATTTTTAAAGATTTTTTTTCGAAATTCTCATACATCTGGTAGCAATGAAAGGTACTGTGACACTGGGTGAGAAGCGAGCTGCTCAGAGCGGTTATTTATAGGCGAGACTCGGAGAATGACTCAGTTACGCCACAGACGTCAAAGCAGTTACACGCACGTAGGCACTTGCGTTTGGTTACTAACTATTTACGTTGTTTTTATAAGTTCTTAGTGAACTTATAGCAATGCCGAAGTTACCTAAGATCAAGAAGGCTACTCAGCAACTATGGCTAGCAAAATTAGCAAAGGCAAGGAGTGTGCTGAAAGAAAAACACGAAAATTAATTGTTTTCAGCTGCCCTCATTGTCTCATGTCTCGCCGTCAACATCATTATCTGGTGTCACGCTGAGGGTACTAACACCACTTTTAGGGGTAGGACCACGATCCTTGATGTAGAACTCAACAATAAAAGTACAAATAAAGTAATTATAATAATGTTGTTTTGACTTTTATAAGAAAAAAGCGAAAATTTACATAGCAAATCTTTGGGAGCTCTACTCCAAAAACATTACTTATGCGCATGTCGGTTAAACCATTACTCGGTTATTTATTATCCAATTTTAGAGAGAAAGATATCATTGGAAAGAGGAATAAAAACCCATAATTCTGTGTGACAGAATTTTGATTTCCTTTTTTTCTTTTTTTTTAGAATTTTTTGAGTGTCTAGACTAAAAAAAAAAAAAAAATTCATAAAAAATTAAAAAATTAAAAAATCAAAATTCTCTCACACAGAATTGTTCCGTATATAAAGAAGTTTTTATGGTATGATTTTCAATACAACTGATGTCATATTAGCGGAGAAAACTCTACCAATTATTTTTTTTTAAATCATGATTTTTGCTAATAAAACGAAAAGTTTTTGATCAAATGACTTGAAATTTTTATATGATGAAGGTATTAGATATTTCTAAAACATATATGAAAATTATCTATTTTGCGTAATAAATAAAAATAGACATCATAGCGGACGGTCCCCTTAAGTAATTATCTAGTGCACGCTTCTTCTTCTACCAAATAATTGTAGTTTCCTTCGATAAGTCGTGGGCAGAAGTCATTGTTTACAATTTTTGTGAAGAAAGTGCCCCAGCGTCTATGGGTACAAGTGCTGTGGGGATTTAGCACATGGAATGGGAAGTTTATTGACACAAGCTATTCTGCAAACATATGGCTCTCTCCCCTTCGGGGGACATATCCCCCTCCGCCCCTTCGCTCAATTTGTCGAGTGCAGAGGAAGGAGGGCGACACCCCGACATAGAGTTGTACTCGGGGTCCTCTGTCCGCTCAGCGAACAGGAACCCCCCCCCCCCCCCCCCCCCACCCGACTGTTGATTCCTCAGGTGTGTCTGCCTCTGCGGGTGGGGACCTTCAGCAGGTGTGACGCTCACTGAACCTTCCAGGCACATCGAGTATTCAGGGGCTCATCCATCATTTTGCTGCAGCCCTGGTCACTCACGGGGGGAAAACGAGGACGACTATGACCGTCTCGACACCGGGTTATGCTGCTCCTCCGCACCTGGTGTATACTCAGCACGTGACCACAGTAACCCCCTCGGCTGCAGTAAAAGCTCCGTTGCCGCATGTTCCCTGGAGGGAGCTGGTTCCACCTCCACTTGGTTTTGCTGTCCTCGCTCCACTCCCTAACTTTGAGTCCCCGAAGAGCTCACCCTTGGATCGCCCTCCTGTTGCTGTCACCGTACCTGCTGCCTCTGTTCCTGTCTGTGGAAGTACTGCCACTCCTGCAGGTCCTTCCGGCCAGGTGGAGTTGGGGCCCATTGCCACTGCACCCGCCCCAGCTCCAGCCTGGATGGGAGACCTGTCTGCTGTCCTGAGGAAGTTGGCAAAGAGGTCCAAGAAGAAGAGGGGGGGTGTCGTCGTCGTCTTTGTCTTCATCTTCATCATCGTCTTCTGCCACCTCATCCCCTTCGACTTCCAAGGCCCCCCAGCCGAGGAAGAAGGAGGTGGCCCGGCCCTCCTAAGAAGTCTCGCACAGAGACTTCTAAGGGTCTGTCTTGCTCCGGCGGGACAGGTGGGTCTTCTGCCGGTCCTCCCGTTCCTCTGGGAACGGGACCCGTCTCTCCTTCCTCAGGGAAGAAGACGACGGGGACCGTGGCAGGTACCTCCGCTCCCAGCTCCAGAGGTTCTCTGCACCGGGAACCGTCTCGGCCACTCGCTCGCAAGTGTCACCGAGCGTACGGTCACCTTAGAGTCACCTACCAGTGATCGTGCAGCCAGGAACCAGACGACCGAGTACGCTCACCGTCAGGATCCAAGCACAGAGTGGAAAGATGGTAAGAGTCGCTCAGATGACTCTCGCCAGACCAGTGATCGCTCGCGCAGCGATCGTCCGGTTCGCAGGGTTGACGTGACAGTCCCACCAGACCGTCCACGTGTTGAGGCTGGGAAGAGGTCCCCCCAGTCACCAAGAACAGCCTCGGCTGCTTCTGGGACTATGGCGCGTCGTGAGGATGGTGCTCGCTCACACTGCGTCAACGGACGCTACCGGTCACCCGACCATCGCTCCCACCAGGACTGGACGGCTCACACAGCTGGTAGCAGCTCCCCTGACGCGTGAGACTGAGGCACCCGTCCTCGGTCCAGCGTTTCTCCGCATGGAGACCGCTGGTCCAGACCTGCAGCTCGTGGCAATCGCCTGCAGTCCTCCCAGCCCGCTGGCTCTGCTGGTAGGCAGAGTAGGAGCGTCAGGTCTTCCTCATCCGTCCCTTTAACCTCCTCGGGTTGCACCGGGAGGAGCGAGGTGAACAGGAGTGACCGTGAGGAGTGCGCTCCCTATGGTCCGGCCACGAAAGCCTATGAGCCTGGTGCGGTCCTAGGACTGAGCAGATCGTATGCTCAAGTGGTTGGAGGAGACCACGAGGGGTCTGGCGAGGTTCTTCCTCCTGAAGGAAGAGTGTGTCGGGAAGTGATCGGCCTGGATGGATCTGACATTCCATCTCCTCAGGATGCGATCACCCCCAAGATACAGAGGTCCATTTCAGAGGTCATTGCGCTGATTCGTCAGCACAACGACCTCAGGAAAGGATCAGTGGTTGCTCCCTCTGACCCTCCATCGAGGTTGGAGTCGTTCTTGGGTCCTAAGAAGGAACCCAGAGCAACGGTGGGACTACCCCGGTCTTCCTTGGCCGATGGTGTGTTGGACCAAGTGAACGCCCTTGTCTCCAGACAAGAGAACTCACTCAAAGCCAGCAGGTCAGACAAGCTGCTTCCCCCTCTTCTGCCTCGTCAGCAACGCTTCTACGTGCCTTCAGTAGACCCGTTGCTGACCAAGCAGGGTTGACCCAGAGCTGGCTTGTCTAACTCCAGGAGTGCCTCTTCATCACCTGCTGTCCAAGAACCTCTGGTTCTCACAGCAAGAGGCATCAGCCCTGGAATCCACTGCCATGGCAGCTTTCCAGGCTGTCTCCTGGCTGGATCTGTGGTCCTTCATGGTATCCAGAGTCGCAGCTTCCTCAGGAGCTATTGTTCCTGAGGAGGACTCGGCGTTCGGGAGACTCAGCCAGTCTGGAGGTAGGGCCATCTCCTACCTATCCCGCCAGACAGCCAACCTATGGGCCAACCTGGTTTTGAGGAGACGGGACACAGTCCTGGCTCGCATAACCAGAAACCAGAGCGGCCAGTCGAGAGGTAACGTTTGGTCTACGCAACGGACCGTTGCTGGGTTCCTCCTCTCTCTCCCCAAAGAGATATGGTGGACGCTGCGGTGGAAAAGCAGAGAGCTGAGGACACTGACTGCTTAATACACCAGGCAGTTACGAAGACTTCTAGGCAGTCTCGTTCAACTGTGGCTAAACCTCGGAGCTTAGCTAGCACTTCCTCTGCTCCCAAGACGTCAGCACTGTTGAGGGTAGCACGAGGAAAGACCCAGCCTTCCTCTTTCACTTCGAGAAGTGAGCATCAGGCCTCCTCCTCTCGCAGGAAAGGGGCTAAGCAGACGAGGAAGAGAGGGAAATGCTAGGGATGGCATTCCCCCTCAACTGCTGCCGGAAGTGGGGGGGTGCCTGGCGAACCATTGGGCAACTGGGCAGCGCTGCGGAGCCGAGACTTGGGTAGTGGATGTCCTTCAGGAGGGATACCTACTGCCCTTCGAGTCGAGGCCACCCGTCAACTCACACCTGGTCCATCTTCAGACGTAAGTCCCCGGTTCTGCCAGGGACGTAGCACTGAAACAAGAAGTCAAGACCATGCTGAGCAAAGGAGCTGTGGAGACCGTGCGAGATCAGTCACTAGGTTTCTACAGCCGACTTCTCCTGGTGGAGTAGTCTAGTCTACGGGGGCTGGAGATCAGTGATAGATCTCTCTCCCTTGAGCCGTTTCGTTCGCCAGACTCGGTTTACGATGGAAACAGCTCGCTCAGTGCTCGATTCCATCAGGGAGAACGATTTCCTGCTTTTGGTGGACCTGAAGGATGCATATTTCTAAATATCCATCCACCAGTCCTCCAGGAAGTACTTCCGCTTTATCCTCAACGGGACGGTGTACCAATTCAGGGCACTTTGTTTCGGTCTCTCAACTACCCCACAGGTGTTCACGCGAGTGTTCACTCTGGTGTCGGCTTGGGCCCATTCAGTTGGGATATGTCTAATGAGGTATCTCGACGATTGGCTGGTCCTGGCGAGCTCCCACTCGCAGTTGCTACAGGACAGAGATCGACTCCTCGACATATGCCGCGATCTGGAGATCGTGGTAAATGTCAAGAAGTCAGATCTCGAACCCAAGCAGAGGGTAAAGTACCTGGGTATGCTGATCGATACGATAGCAGACTCGCGGATCAGCAGGTTCAGGGAGGCAGCCAGACGGTTCCTGTCACAACAGGAACAGTCTGCTCAGCAGTGGCAAGTCGTGATCGGTCACCTGTCATCACTAGAGAAGTTAGTCCCTCACGGGCGTCTTCAACTGCGGTCTCTTCAGTGGAGACTAAGAGTGCTGGTCACAGGCACGGGATCCACAGTCCTTCCTGGTTCCTCTCACGGAAGAAGTAAGGGAGGACCTTGCCTGGTGGCTAGACAACAGGAACCTCTTAATAGGAGTGCCCCTGCGCACTGCCCCTCCGGAGATGCTTCTGTTCTCAGACGCATCGACCGAGGGTTGGGACGCACACCTGGAAGAGCTTTGCCTGATCAGGCAGGTGTTGAATCGAGTGCGATCCACACCTTCCCTGTCCATGACACTAGCAGCGCTGAAATGGCCTCACGTAGAATGGTACCCGGATCTTCTACTTATGCTGGTAGAGACTCCAAGAGTGCTTCTGCCACTCTCCGACCTCCTATGCCAACCACATGTGAGGATCTTCCACAACACGGTGAGCTTTTTACGTCTTCACGCGTGGAGGTTATCCAGCAGCTCCTCGCAGCAAAAGGCTTTTCACAAGAGGCTGCGACAGCAATGTAAGGATACCTCAGGAAGTCCTCAACCTCTGTCTATTAGGCTAAGTGGGCCATCTTCTGTGGTTGGTGTCGTCAGAGAGGCTGTTCTCCTCTCGGAGCCTCTATCCCCTTGATTACCAACTTCTTGCTCTACCTCCAGAGAGAGAAGCTCCTTTCGGTCTCGGCAGTAAAAGGCTATCGCTCAGCCTTGAGCCAAGTCCTCACACTGAAGGGAATCGATCTCTCTTCCTCGGAGGAACTATGCTCATACGAAGCTTTGAACAGGGTTGCACTTCGCTATTGGCAAAGCCTCCTCCCTGGGACATCGTTGCTGTCCTCAGGTCTTTGAAGAGAACTCCTTATGAACTGTTGTCCCTGGCATCTGATAGGGATCCCGCTCCGAAAAAGGTTTTTATTCTCGCCCTTGCTTCCTCCAAGCGAGTCAGCGAGCTTCATGGCCTAGCCTATACTGTCTCTCATACTGAGCGCTGGACCAATGCCTGCTTCAGCTTCGTCCCTGAGTTTGTTGCGAAAACCCAGAATCCAGCCCAGGTCATTTCGTGGTTTTCTTTGTTCCAAGTTGTGAGCCTGAGCACAGTAACCGAAGACCCAGATGAGCTGCTACTCTGTCCTCTGATAGCATTGAGGCACTATCTCCAATGGACCAGCTCTACTTGACCCACCTTACATCTCTTTGTAAGTACTGGCCCATCAAAGAAGAGGGTTACGAGGAATACCATTTTTATACATTCAACTTACCTGTCAGATATATACTTAGCTATTTGACTCCGTCGTCCGACAGAAATTCGAATTTTGCGCACACGCTACCGGTAGGTCAGGTGATCTACTTACCTGCCGCTGGGTGGCAGGACTAGGAACCATTCCCATGTTCTATCATATTTTTTCTGTCGGCCATACTGGCAACATCGTTGTGGGTATCTCCGGCTGGATTCGTATTTTGCATCGCAATTGATCTTCGTTTGGACTTCTCGGTGACGTATTTGCATTGATTGTACTGGCATACGCGATTGTGGACCGTTTTTTGGAATTTGATTTGGATTGTTCAACATGATGTCTGATTCTGGAAGTGTGGTGAGAATGTGTGTGAATGTGGGTTGTAAAGTTAGGATGCTGAAGGCATCGCTTGATCCTCATACTATTTGCAAGAAATCCGATGTATGAATGTTCTTTTGATAATACTTGTAATGAATGCAAGGATTTGAGTGCGGAAGAATGGAAATCTCTAACTTCATACTTGAAGAAGTTGGAAAGAGACAGGGTGAGGAGGTCTTCTTCCAAACCTTTGTCTAGTTCTGTATCTAGCGGGGTTATCAGTAATATTATACCCTCTTCTCCTTTTACTGCCCCATCTAATGTACCTGCTCCTTTATTAGAACCCACAGATTCGGCATCTGAGATTGCGAATCTTAAAGCCGCCCTTCGGAAAATGGAAACCAAAATGGCGGCCATTGAAGGTAAGCAGTGTGATTATAGTGCTGTGGATAGTGATATAAGTGTCCCCAGTGCTGTGGAGGGAGCGTTTGATTGTCTCCACAACGCTCCCAGGCCTAGACCTCTTTCAAGCTCCCAAGCCCAGAGGAGAAGGAATGTCGAAAGCCGTAAGGAGGTTGTGGAGGATCCCCAACAGTCAGACGTCCCTTCGGCATTTTCTGTATTGCCACAGAATGCCAGAGAATGCTACAGAAAAACCGTTCTGCGTGAGTGTTTCTCCTCCTCGGAGAATTCTTCACCTAAAAGAGGTTGGAGATCGGCGGATCTTTCTCGCCCCCTGAAAAGACGTTTGGATGAACCCAGGATTACTTCGAGTCCTGAGCGTTTTCAAGAGGAGGACCATTCAGTAATTAAACAACCTAGGGTAGACGATAATGAAGAAACTAACAGAACCCTTCGCACTATGCAGGATTCCATCACTTCTCTGGTGGGAGTTCTGTCAAGAGACCCTCCCAGAAGGAAAGACGATTTCCTGCCTATTAAGAAGTCTAGGCTGTCGAGGGTTCAGACTCGCCATATAAATTTGTCATCTTCCGATTTGGAATCGGATTCATCAGCCTTGCATAGGCCGAGCAAGATCCGTTCTCCTGTCAAACGCAAGGCGCCAGACAGGAAAGTATCTCCTGTTCATCATGAAGCGCCAGACAGGTACGAGACGCCAACGAAACGCGTAGAGCCTTCCAGGCGTGAGACGCCAGACAAGAGCGTCGAGTTTTCTAGACGCGAAGCGTCAGCCAAGCGTGAAGCGCCAGCCAGACGCGAAGCGCTTTCCAGACGCGAGTCGCCAGTCAGGCGCGTCGAGCATTCCAATTTGCGAGACGTCAACCAGACGCGTGACGCCAGTTTGGATCGAGGCACCAAGAAGACGCGAGTTTCTAGACAGGCGCGTGACGCCAACCAGAAGCAGGACGCCTCCCAGGAGCGAGGCGCCAGGCAAGCGCCAGGACGCTACGAGGCGTGAGACGTCAACCAGAAGCGTGACGCCTCTCAGGAGAGAGGCGCCAGGCAAGCGCGAGGACGCTCCAAAGCGGGTGACGCCAGCCAGAAGCATGACGCCTCCCAGGAGCGAGGCGCCAGGCAAGCGCCAGGACGCTACGAGGCGCGAGACGTCAACCAGAAGCGTGACGCCTCTCAGGAGAGAGGCGCCAGGCAAGCGCGAGGACGCTCCAAGGCGCGTGACATCAACCAGAAGCGTGACGCCTCTCAGGAGAGAGGCGCCAGGCAAGCGCGAGGACGCTCCAAGGCGCGTGACGTCAACCAGAAGCGTGACGCCTCCCAGAAGAGAGGCGCCAGGTAAGCGCGAGGACGCTGCAAGGCGCAAGACGCCAGCCAGAAGCGTGACGCCTCCCAGACGCGAGGCGTCATCAAGACGCGAGGCTTCTACTAGTTGTGGGGATGTTATTGTTCGTAGTCCTTCACCTACTAGAAACAATTCTCCTAGAGCGACTTCTCTTGATAGAGAATCGATCAGGAAAGAGCGATCTTCTAACCTTGACCTTGAAGAGGTTTCTGAAGAAGTAGTTTCGACCAACGAGGGACTTTCCAATTATAAAGTTTTAGCCTCGTTACTTCTTGAGGAGTTTGGGGATTCTCTTAGTCCTGCGGCTCCTCCTTCTCCGAGATCTCTGTTTTCGAGCACAAAAACCCCGAAATCCTCGGCTTTCTTAAAGATGAAGCCTGCGATCTCAATGAGAAAAGCCCTCCAGTCTTTGGATTCTTGGCTTTTATCTAAGAAGGAAACACTGAGAACTGTTTATTGCTCTCCTCCCTCCAAGCTGACAGGGAAGAGAGGCATTTGGTATAAGACGGAAGAGGCTATGGGATTGATGCTCCCCTCGTCTGCAGATTCAGATTTCTCGAGTCTTGTAGAGTCTGTGAGAAGACAGTCTCTCAATTCAGCAAAGGCGTCCTGGAGTATGTCGGAGTTAGATCAGCACCTTAAGGGAATTTTTCACGTCTTAGAGGTGTTCAACTTCTTGGATTGGTCTCTTGGGGTGCTGGCTAAGAAGACGAGTGAGCCAGATTTTCTTGATCCAGAAACTTTGCAGTGTCCTATCTTGCATGGATAAGGCTGTGCAAGATGGTTCTGGTGAGTTGGCGGCACTGTTTGGATCTGGAGTTTTAAAGAAAAGATCTCTTTACAGTTCCTTTCTGACGAAAGGAGTTTCTCCTTCTCAGAGGTCCGCTCTACTTTTCGCACCTCTGTCAGAACATCTGTTTCCTTCATCGTTAGTGAAGGATGTTTCGAGATCCCTGTCAGAAAAGGCTACGCAGGACCTTCTAGTGCAATCTACAAAGAAGATTAGACCTGCAGTTCCGACTCAGAAGAAGGTGGCTCGTACTCCAGTGGTGCCCTTTCGTGGAGCCCCCTCGACTCGATCAACTTCGAAGAGAAAGCCCTTCGACAAGCGAGGGAGGTCTTCCTTCCGCTCTTTTAAAAAGAGCAAGTAGCAGCCATGTCCTCCAAGCACAGGTAGGGGCCAGACTTCAATACTTTGTGGAGGCCTGGTCCGTAAGAGAAGCAGATCCCTGGACTCTGTCTGTCCTACAGAAGGGTTACATCATTCCCTTCGTAGACAGACCTCCTTTAGCAACATCTCCGAAGGATTTGTCGACGAGTTACAAAGACCCTGGACTGAGAGAGACTCTCCTTCAGACGGTGGTGTCGATGAGGGACAAGAATGCAATAGAGCTAGTGCAGGATCCATTCTCCCCGGGGTTTTACAACCGCCTTTTCTTGGTTCCAAAGGCTTCGGGGGGATGGAGACCCGTTCTAGATGTAAGCATCCTGAACCGGTACATGGAGAAAAAGAAGTTTTCCTTGGAGACTTCAGCTTCGGTTCTGTCATCCCTACGTCAGGGGGATTGGATGGTATCCCTGGACCTTCTGGATGCTTACTTTCATGTTCCGATTCACCCATCGTCAAGAAAATACCTAAGATTTGTTGTACAAGGACAAATCTTCCAGTTCAGGGCCTTGTGCTTCGGCCTTTCAACCGCTCCTCAGGTATTTACGTATCTGATGAGGAACGTGGCCAAATGGCTTCATTTAGAAGGGATCAACATCTCAATGTATCTCGACGATTGGCTAATCCGGGCCAAGTCGGAGAAACTATGTTTGGAGGACCTACAGACTACTTTGAACCTAACAAGGACGTTAGGATTACTCGTGAACCTCGAGAAATCTCAGATGATCCCCAGTCAGAACTTAGTCTATTTGGGGATTCGGATGGATTCTTGGGGTTTTCAGGCTTTTCCATCCCAGGAAAGGATTGCTCGGGGATTACAGAAAATCTCGAGCTTCCTAGAGAAAGAACGGAGTTCGGTGAGGGAGTGGTTAAGTCTTCTGGGAACCCTTTTCTCACTAGAACAGTTCATTTCGCTAGGAAGACTCCACCTACGCCCTCTTCAATTCTTCCTAAGAAGAATTTGGAGTTGGAAGAACGGGCAACTTTCAGACACTTTCAGAATTCCTCTGGAAGTAAAGAATCATCTGAAGTGGTGGATTTTTCCCTTGGAAAAGAACGAGGGCTTGTCTCTAGAGGTTTGGAACCCAAACCTAATCTTGTTCTCAGACGCTTCAGAGAAGGGATGGGGAGCGACTCTAGGGACAAAAGAAGTATCAGGCCAATGGAGGAAGGATCAGCAAGACTGGCATATAAACTCCAATGAACTTTATGCCGTTCTTCTAGCCCTAAAAGCCTTCGAGACAGAAGTTTTAGGTCAAGTGGTACAGGTCAACTCGGACAACACCACAGCGTTGGCCTATATCAAGAAACAAGGGGGAACTCACTCTCTTTCTCTGTTCCAAATAACAAAAGAGCTGTTGTATTGGGCAAAAGAAAAGAAGGTGACTTTCCTCACAAGATTCGTGAAAGGAGAGAAGAACATCAGAGCAGACAGGCTAAGCAGGTTAAACCAAGTTCTCCCCACAGAATGGACCCTTCACATTCAGGTGTGTCAAGCTCTGTGGTCCCTGTGGGGCAGTCCGCATATAGACCTATTTGCCACCTACCTATCCAGAAGGATAGAGAACTTTTGCTCCTTAGTGGAAGACCCGAGAGCGATAGCGGTGGATGCCATGCTGCTGGACTGGTCAGGCCTAGATGCCTACGCCTTTCCCCCCTTCAAAATGTTAGGAGTGGTTTTAAGAAAATTTGCGGCGTCAAGAGGGACGAGACTAACACTCATCGCTCCCTTTTGGCCGTCTCAAGATTGGTTCACAGAGGTACAGGAATGGACGGTGGACTTCCCAAGATCTCTTCCACACAGGAGAGATCTTCTCAAACAACCCCATTTCGAGAGGTACCATCAAAACCTCCCCGCTCTCGCTCTGACTGCCTTTCGACTATCGAAAGACTTGTCAGAGCGAGAGGCTTTTCAAGCAAAGCTTCAAAAGCAATTGCTAGGGCCCGGAGATCTTCAACTATTCGGGTCTACCAATCAAAATGGGATGTTTTTAGAAGATGGTGTAAGAAAAATAAACTGTCCTCCTCCGATACCTCTGTGACCAACATTGCCGATTTCTTGATTTTCCTTAGGGAAGAATCAAAATTATCAGTTTCTACCATTAAAGGTTATCGGAGTATGCTTTCTGCCGTGTTTCGAAACAGAGGTTTGAAAATAGCAGAAGATAAAGATCTCCACGACCTTATTAGATCTTTTGAAACCTCTAAAACCTTTTCTCCTCGCACTCCGAACTGGAACTTAGATGTGGTTTTGAAATTTCTACCATCAGGTAGATTTGAACCTCCTCTCAACGCGTCGTTTAGAGATCTAACGAGAAAATGTATTTTCTTGTTGTCGTTAGCGACTGCGAAGAGAATTAGTGAAATACATGCTCTAGATTCTCGAGTAGGATTTAAGAGTGATGCGGCAATTTGTTCTTTCCAGACTCTGTTTCTGGCCAAGAACGAGAACCCTTCAAAACCCTGGCCAAAGAGTTTTGAAGTTAAAGGACTTTCAAATCTAGTAGGAGAGGAATTAGAAAGATCTTTATGTCCGGTTAGAGCTCTGAAGTTCTATTTAAAGAAGAAGAATGAACTCAACGGATGTAAACAAAGCCTGTGGTGCGCAGTTCGGGATCCTAGTAGACCCATGTCAAAAAATGCATTAGCATTTTTTGTTAGGAGCATTATTACGGATGCTCATAATAACTGCACTGAAGACTCTTTCAGGACTCTCCGAGTGAAGGCTCATGAGGTTAGAGCGGTGGCCACTTCATTAGCTTTTCAGAAGAACATGTCTTTAAAAGACATTGTGGATGCAACTTCCTGGAGGTGTAATTCAGTGTTCGCATCGCACTACCTTAAGGGACGTTAAAGTAACATATGAAAAGTGTTTCTCTCTGGGTCCTTTTGTATCAGCCGATACAGTGCTGGGGCTGGGAACACATAACGATCCTTAGAAAAATTTGTATTTGTTCTAATTTTTGATAGTACATAGATCTACCTTGTGAGACGAGTTGTTGGTTTTTCTGCTGATTAGTATGCTTGGTGGCGCACGGGCGTCCTAGCTTGGATCAGTGGGGAATCAAGAGACGTCTTACTGGCTAGATTGTACAAATTTTTTTTTTTTATTTATTTATTTTCATTTTTGTACTTTAGTGTACGAATGTTTGTGATTCGAGTTTATGGTTGTTAGCAAGAAGTTAGGGGATAACTTCTTGCAATCTTAGAACTAACATGGATAGGTTGAGGTGATCAGGATCGATGTTGTGCTCCTTGTATAGGTCTTGTCAAGTAAGTGGATAAGCACCCATTGACATAGTCCTTCCAGGATCTGCCAAGTAAGCGGGTAAGACCCCTTTGGCAGAACCACAAGAACTCTTAGCCATAGATCAATATCTCGCTGAGGCTCTTGAGACTGACTAGACTCCTGGATTGTATTCATGAAGTCTTCAGTCTAAACAAGTAGGAACCAAGGTTTTATTTATTTATTACCTACAATGATAGTTGTGATTCCTGTTTGATTCTATATTTAGCTGTCTCTGTCCCACCTCCAATGGTGTGAATCAGCTAAGTATATATCTGACAGGTTAGTTGAATGTATAAAAATGATATTGTTATAATACAATAAAGTTTTATACATACTTACCTGGCAGTTATATACTTAGCTATTTGACTCCGTCGTCCGACAGAAATTCGAATTTCGCGCACACGCTACCGGTAGGTCAGGTGATCTACTTACCTGCCGCTGGGTGGCAGGACTAGGAACCATTCCCATGTTCTATCATATTTTTTCTATACCGCCTGTCTCCTGAGGGGAGGTAGGGTGGGTATAAATTGTATATATCTGCCAGGTAAGTATGTATAAAACTTTATTGTATTATAACAATATCATTTCACATTGGATTCAAGAGGTGATTTGCCGTACCCTCTCCCCTCCCTCTTCTCCACTTGCTGGTACCAGTCGAGTGAAGGCTCGTGATGTGCGTGGAATGAGCACATCTCTTGCCTTCAAGAAGAACCTCTCTGTTACCCAGGTGATGGAAGCCGGCACATGGTCTCGCCCTTCCACCCTCATCAGGTTCTACCTAAGAGACTGTAGCCACAGCTACCTCGACACAACTGACCTTGGTCCTGTGGTAGCCGCTCAGCAAGTGGTTTAGCTGCCTCCGTACCCTGAGAGGTCGGAAGTATCAAATCAAGGATCGAGGTTCCGTATCAGGCGGGGGGTGAATGTGAAAGTATGACTGGCCTGTTTTCTTTTCCCCTTACTCCCTTACTTGGGGTCACAGCATCGAAACTTGTTCTCTGGCGCCGATTTCGATACTGGTAAGCATTCCTTTCCGAGGGAGAGTGTGCTGCAAACAAACCTGTTATGATTTTATAGCCTGGTTTTGGTTGCCAGAGAGAGTTCTACGCTCACGCCTTTGATACCCAGGCCGTCAACTATCAGGTCGCATTTACCATGACTCGCCGGGTGAGGGATCCACAACCCCGAGCTATGGGCCCAGGTCCTGGCATCCCGGGTTCCATTCTCAGCCAGCGAGACAGGACTTACACATCCCTCCGTCGGATGATCGCTTAAGTAAGTGACGAAATGTTTGTATACGGTGTAGGAACAAACAACATTTTTTAAAGTAAAATGTATTTTTCCCAGACCATACAAACCTGGAGTCCTTTACTTGTATGGGGGGTCATCATCAATGTCCTGGGTGTAATCAAAGTGATGACTGTGAGCTGGTAGGGAGGCGGTGCTTCCCCACCGCCGGGCAGGTAACTACTGGCCCAGTAGTTAACTACCTCAGTACATAAAAGAATGTTTTGTTCATGAATCTTACCTGGCAGATATATATATAGCTGTATTCTCCGAAGTCCGACAGAATTTCAAAACTCCCGGCACACGCAGTGGTCGGCCAGGTGGTAGTACCCATTCCCGCCGCTGGGAGGCGGGCGTAAGGAACCATTCCCATTTTCTGCCAGATATTTTCTGTCGCCGGTGCAGATAACAAGTGTTTTCTGCACCTCCGTTATTGGATTTTGGAACTCTTTTGGTCACTTGAGTATCCCGATTGATTTTTGGTTATTTGATTTGGATCGGTGGTTAGGCATACGCTAATTGTGGATTGTTTTTATTTTGGCTTGATTTTTCCTTAAACTTACGATGTCTGGATCTAGTTCGACTAGGCCAGAGTATGTTGTGTGGAAGAATGCAAGGTTAGGCTGCCGAAAACTTCGGTAGACCCTCATACAGTGTGCGCGAATTGTAGGAAACATGTTTGTATGTTTGATGACCGCTGCAACGAGTGTGAAAATATGTCTGATTCTGCGTGGAAGGCTTATGAATCATAGGTACGTAAACTAGAACTTGACAGTGTAAGGAGGTCTTCCTCCAGGCATGTAACACAAGTTACCCGTCCAGTAGAATTTATCCCTCCAAAGACCTGTGATGCCTTCGGGCCCTACAATAGTGTCTTTGGAGGGTAATACCCTATCTGTGATTCTTAAATCTTTGCGTAGCCTGGAATCATGTTTGCATTGGAAAGTTTTAGTAGTGTAGTGAAGTATAGTGATAATGCCATGAGTGTTCATTCTATCGCGTAAGCGTATAATTTCTCATTGACAAACACTACCGCGTGATGGCTCTCCCTACCTCGGCGAGGCAGAATGTAGTAGGGAGTAGCTGTCCAAGTGTCTAAAATACTCTACGTTTGTTCATAAAACTTACCAGTCAGATATATATATATATATAATATATATATCTGCCGGGGAAAGGTGAACAAGCGTTGTTGTATCATAGTAATATTATTTTTGCCCTTACGTCATATTACTATCAAGCGGTTGTATGGTTCAAGTTATATACTCATACCATAGTTACTCCTACGGAGGACAACCGAGAGTACGATTATTCTTATTACATTTAATCGGTTCTCCCTGCAACTATTCAGGGGTTGCCGGTTTCCCTATTTTTAAACATTTAAGGTATTGTTATGACAATACCAAGTTAGCCTTTTATATTTAGCAAATTCAGTTTCGCTTAAATATACCAGTTTGATGGTTTTTTGTTTCTGCTCTAGAATGATAGTAAACCTATTCATTCGTAGAATGGTGTAGGTGGCAACTCGGGTAGAGCAGTGCGAGAACGACGAACGTTCTCTGAGTCTGCTGTCACTAATGCCAGTGCTCAGTTCCATCTGATTGTCTGCCATGCGCGGTAGGTTACGTCTCTCTCTCCTGCGGGATTGACGGACTAACCGTATTTCTACCCTACAATCACGGCCTTAGCCTCGGGTTGAGGGGGAATTCTAGCATACATGACTGAACATCTTCACTTTGCGAGAATTTTTTCATAAAAAAAAAATTATATATATATATATATATATATATATATATTATATATATATATATATATATATATATATATATGTGATGTAGTATGTGTGTATATAATTATATATGTATATAGATATAGATATATATATATATATATATATATATATATATATATTATATATATATATATATATATATATATTATATATATATATATATATATATATATATATATATAATATATATATATATATAATATATATATATAATATGTATATATATAATCTATATGTTAGATATATATATATATGTATAGATATATGTGTGTATATGTATGTGTGTGTGTATATATTATATATGTATTAGACCTTTTTCGGTTTCTGTTTTAACCGTCAAGCAAGGTAACAGAATTCTGTCCAAGGTCCTACAGCGGCATAGCACACATGATTTCCCTCGAAACAAGAATGATGTGCAAGAGATGCAGTCAATTAGCTCGCCGAGACGTCCCTCGCTCGATTATGAGGGGGACTCCTTCCGCTGCCAAATACGACAGCGCCGAGCGTGACGCTCGGCAGGATGCTCGGCTGGACGCACAATGTAATGCTTCTTCAGACATTTGCCGAGAATCAGAAAATAGTAATGGATCTCAGGAAGGAGACTTTTAGGAAGAAACAAATGAACAATCTTCTACAGTGTCTTCAGATTACTCCTGTTTAAGTGAAACGCAGCCTTATTAGGGAAGGAAACATGCTCGGTGAGGGAATGAATGAATTGTAGGGGACCATTTCCTCGCTGGAGAAGTTTGTTTTCCCTGAATAGACTGAAATTCACACCTCTCCAGTTTTTCCTGCAGAAAAACTGGAATAGCATAGATGATCTAGAAATGATTCTGAACATCTCTCATAGTCAAGATTCGTCTATAGGTGATGTCATGGCTCATAATCTCATAGAATTCGAATCTTGAAAGTTACTTTTGTCTTCAGAGACGTCCTCCCCGCGCAGGAGTTGGAACTCTCGGAGGGTCTTGCTCCCTCTGAGGAGAACGAAGACGCTATATGGTGCACAGGCGGCCGTCGTCTTTGGATCCTCGGAGGGGGACGAACCTATATGAGGGATTTCGCACAGGCGGCCGTCGTCTTTGGATCCTCGGAGGGGACGCTTCTCGTCCGTTAGCTCCTTCTGCTTTGCGGTCGTCTCCTGGGCAATTGGAAGACTTTCCGCAGTAAAAGAGAGCTAAGATGTATGATGTATGTTGCACAAGCGGCCTTCGTCTTTGGTCTCAGGGAGGGGGACGCTTCACGTCCTCTCTCTTTTCTGCTGTGTTGCGATCTTCACCGGAGAGGACGTCTTCCGATGAGTATGCTTTTGAGCGCTTCGGTCGCTCCAAAGATATATCCTTGGCGGTTTCATGTGAGAAGGAAAAGGGCTTCCCCTTGCCCATCGTCAACTCAAAGGATCAGCCCTTTGCCTGAGAAGGAATGTTCTCCATCGAAAAGGATGATTGTGTCCTTTGCAACAACACTTGTTTCGTTGATTGCAGTGAGAAAGTGCAAAGCCACATCGCGAGAGGAAGGATGATAGGCTGCCAATCAAGAGTCCAGGCAGTCCCCTTCTTCTCCTTCTCCTCGTTCCGCTCTTTCGCCAGTTGCCTTGCTCTCTAGATTTTCATGCAGCTCTCCAGAGGTTGTCTAGAGAGCACGTTACCATCTTCCCGAACATGTGTCAGTTGAGAAGAAGAGGAGATCTTGGTTCGATGGCTTCGAGCCTCTTTGAAGAATAGTTTTCAACCTGCGGCCCCTCGGTCTCCTCCTTCGCAATTGTTATCTTCGAAGGACGACTGGCTCATTCATGCCTCCACTCAAACGCGGTGTCTGAAGGATTTTCAAACAACTTAATCGTTGGTGAAGTCCCTGGGACTACTGGTGAATTTCGAAAAGTCACATCTGATCCCAACCCAATCCATCGTGTATCTGGGGATTCAGATGGATTCAGTGGCTTTTCGAGCTTTTCCGTCCCAGGGACGTCAGCAGCAAGGCTTAGACAAAGTGTCAGCCTTCCTAAGGAAAAGATTCGTGCTCGGTGAGGGAATGGATGAGTCTAACTGGGGACCATTTCCTCGCTGGAGAAGTTTGTTTCCTTGGGAGACTGCACCTCAGACCGTTACAATTTTTTCTCAAGTACAATTGGAAAGAAAACAAGAATCTACACATGATCTTGGAAATTTCAGGAGAGATAAAACATCACTTGAAATGTTGGCTAGATCCAGTGTAGCTGTCGGAGGGCGTGTCTCTCAAGCTTCAGAGCCCCGACCTAGTGTTGTTCTCTGACGCGTCCACCACGGGATGGGGAGCATCATTAGGGTAAAGAAGTGTCAGGCACCTGGAGAGGGGAACAGGTGTCCTGGCACATAAACCTAAAGGAAATGGCAGCCATCTTTTTAGCTCTCCAGTTTTTCCAAGAAAGTCTCTCATCGAATAGTCCAAGTCAACTCAGACAACACCACAGCTCTGGCGTACTTGAAGAAGTAGGGAGGAACACAGTCTCGGTCCCTTTTTGCTCTGGCAAAGGAGATATTGCTGTGGGCAAGGGCAATGGACGTCATGATCCTTACGAAGTTTGTAGCAGGAGTAGAGAACGTCTGGGCAGATCTCCTCAGCAGACGAGGTCAACTTCTGCCAACCGAGTAGACTCTGCATCCAGGAGGTATGCCAAGAGCTGTGGGGGTTATGGGGACGTCCACTCGTGGATATCTTTGCGACGTCCAGAACGAAGAGGCTTCCACTGTACTGCTCCCCAGTACTCGACCCAGCTGCAGTGACGATAGACACACTTCTCTGGGACTGGACGGGGATGGACCTGTACGCCTTTCCCCGTTCAAGATCTTAGGGGAAGTCATGAGAAAGTTTGCAGCGTCGGAAGGGACGAGAATGACTTTGTTCGCCCCGTTCTGGCCTGCGAGAGAGTGGTTCACAGAGGTCATGGCCTTCGTAGTATACTTCCCGAGGACGCTTCCAGTAAGGACAGATCTACTCAGACAGCTCCACTTCGAGAGGTACCACAGAAGCCTCTTCGCTCTGAGTCTGACTGCATTCAGACTATCCAAAAGTTGGCCAGAGCGAGAGGCTTTTATACGTCAATGGCGAAAGCTATCGCCAGTGCAAGAAGAGCGTTTTCCAATGCAGTGTACCAATCGAAATGGACAGTCTTCAGGAGTTGGTGCAAGAAGAACGGCATTTCCTCCACCATGACCTCTGTGAGCCAGATTGCTGACTTCCTTTTCTGAGAAGGGATCTAAAACTTGCAGTCTTTACAATCAAGGGTTATAAGAGTATGCTTTTAGTGTCTTAGGCACAGAGGCCTGGACTTGGCGGACAACAGAGACCTTCACGATCTCTTGAGATCTTTCGAAACGATGAAGGTTCAACAACCCAAGTTGCCGTCTTGGAACTTGGATGTAGTTCTGAAGTTCCTCATGGTCCAGGTCCATTCGAACCAATTATGCATGAAGTGGCGAGCTTTTATGAATTCTTCTTGGTTCCATAACAATATGTCATAAAGGACATATGAGCTGTCACTTATGGGAGATGCAATTCTGTGTTGTCCTCCCATTACACGAAGGATGTTCAATTTTAAAACCATACAAGAGATCCTTTTCTCTTGGTTATTCGTGTCTGCGGATACGTTGCTGGGGATAGAGAGCCGACAATGATCCTTAACACTAGTGAGTTAATTTTTAGTTTAACTTAGTGATTTTTATTGGGGTTTTTGAAAGGAGTTTGGGGATAACTCTTTTCAAATTAAGCGCTAACCCTCGTGTTAGGATCAGGTGATCGGGATCGGTGTTGTGCTCCTTAATTATGCTAATAGGCATAGGTATATGGTCATATGAGTGGATTAGCACCTATTGACAAATGCCAGTTAAGCTCTGCCGAGTAAGTGGATAAGACCCCATCGGCAGACCCACAAGAACTCTTACCCATAGGTCACTCCATCCCGCTGAGGCTCTTGAGACGAAGCAGACTCCTAAGCAATAGCTAGGAAGTCAACCCTCCGTCTGAAAAGATAGGAACCAAGGTTTATAAGAGGTCCTTCTGATAACTTGTGGTGTTCGGTCAGGAAGCCAAGGTTACCAATGTCAAAGAATGCTTTGGCTATTTTCTTGAGGGACACCATCAAGGAAGTGCATTCATCCTGTCAAGAACAGTGATATGAAAGGTTGTTGAAGGTGAATGCGCATGGACTGAGGGCTATTTCTACGTCGGTAGCCTTCCAAATGAACATGGCACTCAATGACATCTTGAAATGCCACATTTTGGCGTAGTAATTCAGTGTTTGCCTCTCACTACCTTCGGGAGGTGAGGATTACATACAGAACTGCTACTCTTTGGGCCCATAGGTCGCAGCAGACACTATATTGGGGACAGAGAGTAGCACTCTTCCTATCATTTAGAAAATAATATGTTAGTTTGGACTTTTTAATTTTATTTCTTTTTATTTTTTGTTTTATTATGTTTATGTAGGTGTTTAGTTTTTTGTGGTCTTGGATAGGCCGCCTTAGGCGGACTTCCCTCCATTAGCCTTGGTTATACGAAGTTTAACCAGATAGGCTAGGTCAGGTGGTAATATTTTTGCTTCGCCCTCATAGTAGGGTAAAATGTTTTTGTCACAGTGTGGTCACGCCTCCGTTGACAAATCATCTGGAGCGCACCAGCTACATAGGTCACGTCCTTTGCTGGCACCTCCAGTGAAGCATTAACATCATTCGGTGTCTAAACAACACCTATATGATCTAGTCACATTGTGTGGCCACGCTCCCCGTGACAGTTCATTAGAGCGCACCAGCTACAGGTCACGTCCGTCCTTGCCGGCACCTCTAGGAATGCAGTACCGAAATTGGAGGTCTATAATATAGGATCTAGTTGCATTGTGGTCACGCCCCCATTGACAGATCCTCTAGAACTCAACAGCTTCACAGGTCACTACCTAGCTGGAGTCTCTAGTAAAGCAGAAGCAGACTTGGGTGACGGTACTCACGAAGTCAGCTATGCTAACAGTTAAGGAACCAAAATATCAATCATATATATGAAATTGTTTCCCAAAATCGAATCTGTCTCCCCCTTCCTCCAAAGGTGGGATTCAGCTATATATATATCTGGCAGGTAAGATTCATGAACAAAATGGTATTGTTATGATACAATAAAGTTTGTTCATACTTACCTGGCAGATTATATATAATCAAAGTGCCCGCCACCCCACCTCCTCCCCTCAGGAGACAGTGGCACTAGAAAAAAATCTGACAGAAAATGGGAATGGTTCCTTACGCCCGCCTCCCAGCGGCGGGAATGGGTACTACCACCTGGCCGACCACTGCGTGTGCCGGGAGTTTTGAAATTCTGTCGGACTTCGGAGAATACAGCTATATATATATCTGCCAGGTAAGTATGAACAAACTTTATTGTATCATAACAATATCATATTATTCGGTAGTTTCAGCTGAGCTGCAATCTATCCTAAGTAAAGGACTCCAGGTTTGTATGGTTAGGGAAAAATATATTTTACTTTCAAAAATGTCATATTTCCAAGGTAAGAAGACATGCAGTTAAACTATAATTCTATCCTGAAAACTACTGCTGTGGCCTGGTTCTCGCCAGTTGGCAACTATAATATTTACTGCCTTTTCTTCACTATTTTGTTTTTGCTAATGATATTTGCTCTTTCTCAGTGGGACTGTTCTGTTTGTGTGATTGTTGACCATGAATGTGAGACCATTTATAAGTACTGTGATGGAGAGTAGTTTAAATATTAAATTTCAAAAATCAGTGGTTTAGTGCCTGTAATGACGTTTGCCATTTCCTCCACTAGTTCATAGATACATCTCCAGACGAGTACCTATTTAGCATTGAATTACCTTTCATCAATATTAGTATAGATCAAATTCCAGTTAACTTTTGATTTTCTAAAATTACAGGCTATGTATCAACAATGTGTGAAATATGTTTCTGAAATTCTTTGTATTTTATGTTGTTTTAACTAACAGGTTCCCAGTACACAATGTCACTTTATGATGACATTGATACAGACAAGGCATCTGTTGCTTCAGGATGGGCCTCTGGGATCAAACTTATGCATAATCAGCTTGCATTTAAAAAGGCTACAATCACTACTGTAAGTACTGAATTCTAATGCTTTAATATCCATTGAGAATGCCTTTTTGATCATAGATATTGGTGCTCCTTGTACCAGAGGTTAAGAGTATTATTTTCACATAAGTGACTTAACAAACAATTACATAGCTTTAATCTTTCGCACCTGGCAGTTGAAAATTTGAATTAATTGGCGCCGCCGGTGCTGCCATCATTAGTGCCAGTGACAAAGAGACCCAACCACTTTCGGGAACACCCGGTACTGCTGAGATAACTGTCATCAGTTGGTTTTTTGGCAGCCACGGAATAACAGCAGTGGCTCTTGCAGTCTACTTTTCATCATATTTGTTGAAGTACAATTTGGTGGTTGTATTTTTTTTGTCAGCTGTTTTTTAGCTTTCAGTTAGCTAAATAGAATTTAGCTTCAGCATATCAGACCCTACTTCGTCATCAGTTAGGTTTTGCAACGCTAGAATGGCTAATCTTTGTTATGGTCTGCACTCTGGGTGTGAAGTGTAGGGGGCAGGAAAGTACCAAAGATTTAATTTACATTGAGTGTTAGGATTTATGAGTAAGGTTGAAAGAACTTTTAAGTCTCATTTAGAGAAGATGGGAAAAGATAGGAAGGGGAAGGCAGCTCTTCTTCAGGCTGAGAGCATGTCTAGTATTGAAGAAACTCCTTTGCCTTTAGAGGTGAAGAAGTCTAGTTTTTCTTCCCCTCTGTTATCTATCATCTCTCCTATTGATAGTCCTCCCACTTCATTGCCACTAACTCCAGTCCAGATATCCCATGCTTCCTGTTCTAACACCATTGCCAGCTTAAAGAGTCCAAAATGAACCAAAAAATTTTAATTTTGGCCAAATCTGTTGTGGATATGGTTTTGTTTTTTTGTGCCTTTGTTGAAAAATCTAATGCTAGTGAAGTGAAAAAGATTAGTGATGAGACAAGTGTCAGTGTTGTGTCTGTCTAAGGAGGTGGCTGTCTGCCCCCCCCCCCCCCTTCTAGATGAAGGTCTTTCTCCTGCCCCATCTCACCGGGAGAAGACATGCTGGAGGTTGAAGGGAGACTGGGGGGGGGCGGTTTGCCCACAGACAGTCACCTACTCTGTCGAGACTGTCAACTCACAGGCTTCGACTAAACGCCTTCACAAGGGCTTTGATGTTAGTGATGTGCAGTTTTCTTCCGAATCAGATGTGTCGTCTCTTGAAAAGAAGCAACTAATGCGTTGTGCTGTGGTTTGGGATCCTTTGAAGAGGCATGCCTCATTTGTGGACTGTTTGACTCCGCCAGTGAAGAAGTCAAAGGAGCAGTGGAGTCCTCAGCCATCCTGCACTTGTGCTTGTTCAGGTCATTCAGGATTCATTTCAGTCATCTCCAGAGAGTCAAGTACCAGAACGTCTGGCGACAGGCGCATTCTAGTACCAATGCGATCTGAACACCATTTGCACTATCAACTTCCCTCGTAGCTTGTCGGAAGGAGTTTTGTCTCATTTGCCTTTTGCGGCTTGCAGTGCCTCGCCTGAGGTCTTAACAGTAGGGTAGAATAATCTTCTAGTGCTTGCTAGAATCCGGTTAAAAACAATCAAAGATTGTAATGCAAGGAATCTGTGGCATCTGGAAACAATGCGTATATGAGGTAAAGATTAGTCACCAGCCATGCCTGTATGCTGCGACCCACTTAATCTTTCTTCCAACCCTGGATATAAGAGGGGTGGCTATAGGCTGGTAATAAACGTTAAGACCTCAGGTTTGTTAGCTATGACAAATACAAATTTATTAAAAAAATTGTCATTTCTTCATATGCGGAACAAACCTACAGTCTTACTGCCATTACTGTGTGACTATTTTGGTTTGTATTCCATATATGTAATAGAATATCTGCTTCTCCGTAGCATTTACTCCTCTCTCTAGCAAGGGGATGGAGGAGTGGTGACAGACCCCTCATAGCCTCCATGGTTTGTTGCCTAAACAGATAGTTCTCTTGGGCTTCCATGGATACAATGAATCTGGACATGTATCATTGTAGTATTAAATCCCAGAGGACTAACTTTTTAGATACTCGCATATCCATTCTCTCATGGGCTCCGACCCCCTTCTTTAGAACTCAAACTTCTGAGCAGGATGGTCAGGTGGGCTGAACCCCCAGGCAGTTCAGGGTACTTGTACCTCCCTCTAGTATAAATATCCCTTTAGACTCAAGTGCGAGTATCTAAAAAGTCAGCCCTCTAGGATTAAATAAAATTATACATGTCCAGACTCATTGTATCCATGGAAGACCAAGAGAACTCCATCTGTTCAGGCAACAAACCATGTAGGCCATGAGGGGTCTGTCACCACTCCTCCATCTCCTTACTAGAGAGAGGAGTAAATGCTACTGAGAAGCAAATTTGTCTATTATATGGAATACAAACCAAAATAGTCACACAGTATGGCAGCCACAATCACCTGTATCAGACCAGTTCAAGCATATGATGTGCCCATAGGAAGAAGAAAGGAAAAAAGAGAAAGGAGGAGACCAGCCAATTCGCTCATTCTCTCTTTCACACAATCATCTTAGGTATACAAACTGTCCTGCCAGGGCCACTGGATGAGGTACACAACTTGCTGGGTAGCCACCACCGTGCCCAAGGAAAAAGTGTCCAAGGACCTGTGGGCAACGTCTTTCAGGTAAAAGGAATTGAATGTGGTTTTGCTGAAGCCAGGAACCAGCATTTAGAATCCTATGAACAAATATATTCTTCTTGAGAGCCAGAGAGGAACCCAATCTGATGCCATGTGCCTGTGTATGCTTAGTATCTGTGACAGAACTTGATTGTGAGTAGTATGCCTGTTTAATCTCCTCACAAAGCCAGAATGAAATGGTATTCTTGGACACTTCTTTCCTGGTCAGCCCGTGCTAACAAAGTCTTTGACACTTAGACCTTAGGTGACAAGTCCAGACCTTAGGTGACAAGTCCTTTTCAGATAGAAATGCAGAGCTCTGATGGGACAAAGCAATAACTCCTGTGGATCGCTGTCCACAAACTCATTCAAAGAGGGAATAAAAAACAAGGCAAATCTGTTATCATGTGACAAGGGATTTTGAGTCTTGGACATGAATTCCAGGGCAAATTTAAGGCCACCAACACCCAACCCCTGGTAAGTCTAACATCATAACTCAGGCCATGAAGTGCTCTCACACTCTTCAAGGAATCCAAAGCCAACAGGGAAACTGTCTACGATTAATGCAGCAGCTCAAATGGAGCTCGAGTGAGACTACTCAGGACCAGATTAAGATCCCATGTCGGGGGCTTGAGCTGTCTCGGTGAACAGGATTGCACGAAACTCCTGAACAACATAGAGATTTCCCAGTACGAAGAGATGTCCACACCTTTCAGGCATAGGACCAACCCCAAGGCAGCCCTGTAGCCGTTGACAGCAGAGACAGATAGGCCTTTCTAGCTTCTGAAAAAGATCAGAAAATATGCTATTTGCTGAACAGAAGTTCCAAGTACAGAGAAACCCTGTCAACGACACCAGTCACAGTAACGGCCCACTTGCCCTGGTAGACAGCTGAGGTAGCTGGACATCTGACCTGCAGCCTTGCACAAAAAGCGTCTCACTCGGAGGAGATACTTAACAGTCTCCAGCTGTAAAGAGATATGCACCCTATGGAGGAGTGATGTAGTGGTTGCATTTGACATTCTCAAGGATCACTTGAGAGAGAGATGCTGGTTCTTTTGGATGTTGTCCCATTAGGTTGTTTGTGTTTGTTGGAGGCAATAGGAAGGGTTTGGATGTTTTGTGTATTTGCTATGTCATGTTTTATGTTTATTTGTTGTTGTCAAGATAGTATGGGGAAGGTTTGTGTCTAGTTTTCCGTTTTGAGAAAGAGAGAGAGAGACCTTACCTTACTTACCTTACAGACCTTACACTTCGTTCGGGTTGCCCCAGGTCCCTCAGTGTGAGGCGCCTCTAATGTCTACCAGAGAGTTGCTAGTACATCTTCCGGTATATTTTGCATCTTCCAATCTTGGATGGTCTGGGATGCAGTTTAGATATTTGTCGAGCTTACTCTTAAACACATCTACGCTCACTCCTGATATATTCCTCAGATGAGCTGGCAACGCATTGAATAGACGCTGCATTATCGATGCTGGTGCGTAGTGGATTAATGTTCTGTGTGCTTTCCTTATTTTTCCTGGTATAGTTTTGGGCACTATTAATCTACCTCTGCTTGCTCTTTCTGATATTTTTAGTTCCATGATATTTTCTGTTATTCCTTCTATCTGTTTCCATGCCTGAATTATCATGTAGCGTTCTCTTCTCCTTTCTAGACTTCATATATAATTTTAAGGATTGTAGTCTTTCCCAGTAGTCTAGGTCCTTAACTTCTTCTATTCTAGCTGTAAAGGACCTTTGTACACTCTCTATTTGTGCAATATCCTTTTGATAGTGTGGGTACCATATCATATTGCAATATTCAAGTGGGGGACTTACCGAAACACATATGTTTTATAAAGCATAATCATGTGTTTTCAGCTTTCTTGTTTTGAAGTGCCGTAACAACATTCCATTTTTGCTTTACATTTTGCCAACAGAATGGCTATTTGATCATTGCATAACATGTTCCTATTCATCATCACACCAAGGTCTTTAAACTGCTTCCTTATTTGTGATTGTCTCATTATTAGGTCCCCTATATGCATATAGCTTTCCTTCTCTGTCTCCATAATTTATTGATTCAAATTTATCAGAGTTAAATACCATCCTATTTGCCTCTGCCCAATCTATACTTTTGTTAAGGTCTCTTTGTAGAGCGTTCCTATCTTCATCACCAAGTAATTTCTCTACTTATTCTTGTGTCATCAGCGAAACTACTCACTATACCGAATCCTTAACATTACTGTCTATGTCTTCAATCATAATAACAAACAATATTGCAGCTAGCACCGTACCTTGTGGCACACGGATATTACTTGGTTTCATCCGATTTCTCATCGTTTGCAATAACTATCTGTTTTCTGTTGTGTAAAAATTCTTTTAACCATCTTCCTACTTTATCTACGATATTGTGTTTTCTAATTTTCTTTGCTAATATATTATGGTCTACTTTGTCAAAAGCTTTTGCAAAGTCTAGATTAACCACATCTGTTTCATTTCCGCTTTTCATATTTTGAATATGTTCTCACGGTGGACTAACAGTTGGGTTTGTGTACTTTTTCCGGGTACGAAACCGTGTTGTCCTATATTAAACAAATTATTTTTTTATTAAATGTTTAATAATATTTTTCTTCATTACCCTTTCATACACTTTCATAACATGTGATGTTAGACTCCAGGAGGCTATAATTACTTGCCTCTAGTCTTGTGATCCACTTTTGAAAGTAGGGGTGATATATGCTAATTTGTGCTCATCATAAATCTTGCCTGTATCTACACTTTGTCTTAATAATAGCAAGTGGCTTTGCGATAGAATGAACTACTTTCTTTAACAAGATAGCAGGGACTCCATCCGGCCCCTGCAGCAGCACCATTTTAATTTCATTAATTGCCTGCACAATTATCAGCTTCATTAATTTCTATGTCAGCTAAATATTCACTATTTTCGTCCCTTACTTCTATATCATTATCTTCATTATCTATTCTAGGGGTGAATTCTCTCTTATATCGTTCTGCCAGTATGTTGCAAATTTCCTTTTTTTCATTCGTTAATCTCCCTTCAATTCTCAGAGGGCCTATTTTTCTATTCTTCCTTTATTCATCTTCTTCGCATATGAGTATAATAGTTTGGGGTTTTGCTTGATATTTAATAGGGTTTTTTCTTCCAAGTCCCGTTTTCATTTTCTTTTGATTGTATAATCTTTTGTTCTGCATTTTCTATCTTACTTTTTAGTTCTATAACTTTCCATGCATTTTTTCTTTTGCAAGACCTTTTTTTTGTTTTTCCACTTTCTGATTTTCTGGAACAAGATCCTTCTGTCTCTTGGTATGCATGAATGATGTTTACTTTTCTTCTTCGGTATATATTTATTTTCCACTATTTTCTCCAATATTTTTTATATAATATCTCCGTATTTTACCCTTGTGTCATCACTTACAAAAATGTTATCCCAATCTTGTTTAATTCTTCATTAATTTCTGACCATTTTATATTTTTACTGTAGAAGTTTGTATTTTCCATATCCTTCCCACTTTTTCATTTCTTGCTTATCTCTATTTTCACTTGCTTTGGAATGAACTGTTATTCTATGACATTATGATCTGACATACTCGCATTATAAACTATTATTTCTTTAACATAATTCATCTCGTTCACAAATACTAGGTCTAAAGTATTTTCCCTTTCTTTTGTTGGCAGGTGATTTATTTGTTGAATGTTTGTATTCTAGTAGCATATCTAATAGCTTTTTCAAATTGCCTCTTATCTTCTGCACTACTATTACTCTCTTTTTTATATGTATAAGTACAACCACAGTCTCCTATTCGTTCTTTCCATTCTACGAAAGGAAAGTTGAAGTCACCAGATAGGAGAATAGTCCAGTCCTTGTGATTTCTACATATATCATCCAATTTTTCAATTATTAAGTCAAACTCTTTAGTATTAGGAGGTCTATATATTACTATGTTCATCAATTTTTCAGATTCAAATTCTACCGCTATTAGTTCACTTCTGAGTTACTATATTTCTCATATATTTTTTCCTTGTTTTTTGTCTTTCCCATATATTGCGGTTCCCCCTTGATTCCTATTTTTTCTATCTGATCTATAAGTTTGGAACCCTTTTGATTTGATCATCATTCCCAGTCTCTTGGAGTACCAGGTTTCACTTATATTCATTATATCTATTTTCTTTTCATTTTGTTGGTTAGTTCTTCTAAGTACTCTATTTTTCTTTTTGTTTGAGTTTACTCGTAACTCAAACCCTGCGCATTCATCACTATGATGGTTTGCGTGTTTTTCTCCTTCATTTAATATTGGTAGTAATAAGGATTTCCCATGTCTCTTTCCTGTTCTGGTATGTTGTTCTTTTTTTCATTTCCAGAAATTCTGACATTAAAAAATCCAACTTTTCTATAATATTTGATCTTCCTTCATCATAATTATTTATTTTGTGTCTGAATCTGCAATTTTCTCCGTTTCTGCAATATACCTCTTGCATAATAAATACAGTTATTATCTCTTGAGTAGAATTTCGGAGCTGATGCTTTGAAATTTTTTGCTGACACCTCTGCATATCTCATTGGTGGTTTGCTTTTCTCTTTTACCTGATATTCTTGATTTCTCTTTATTTGTTTCTTTGTTCTTTTGGTTCTGATTTTATTACTTGGTTGGTTATTTATTTGATTATGATTCATGGCTACAGGGTGCATATATTTGCATTTTTTGTCGAACTTACATCCTTTTCCTTCTTTTAGGTTTTTACATATTTTTGGATGCAGATCTCTGCAATCATCCCCATAGCCATCTAAGTATGCACATTTACCATATATTTCATAGTTTTGACATACCTTAGGATTTTGTAGTAACATCTTTCTCCAAATCTGCAATTCCCTCTTTTCAAAAGGTTGCAGATTTTTGTCTTTCTTGTGTATTTTTTCCTCTTCCCATCATTGTGTAGATCTGGGTAGAGCCTCTTCGGGATTTGCTTTTCTGTTGTCATATCGTAATTTATTTCTTCGTAGGTATGCTGTTTTATTGCCTCATATGTAGTATCAATGAGTATCTCTGCATCCATACTTTTATCTTGTTCTTTGTTTTCCTTATTTTTTTCTGTCATTTCATTTTTGTTTACTTCTCTTCCGTTTTCCTCTTCTTCTTTTTCTTCTTCTTCTTCCTCTTCCTCTTCTTCTTCATCCTCAACTATTTGTACATTCAATCTTGATTTAATAACATTGTCTATCCATGATAGACATGTTGAACAAAAAATTCTTGTATCTTTTCTCAAATCTTGCATTACCTCAGCACACTGTGGATGGGTCGGAATGTTGCATGCAGCACATTTTCTGATTAGGTTTTGTGGATTGACTATGCTATACCAAACCTTACACAGTTTGCATGCTTTTGGCAGAGAGAGAGAGAGAGAGAGAGAGAGAGCGTGAGTGGTGAATGGGTAGTTAAATGAGTGGACCACTTGATTGGCAGGCGTTTTGGGTGTATCTGCTGGCTCGGTTGCTGAGCCTTGAGTGAGGGAGTCTGGGTCAGTTATTTATTGGAGTGACGAGCAGTGAGTCGAATCAGTATTTGAAGGCAGTTACGTATTGGTGATCGGTTGTCAGTGTATGTTTTTTATTGTTTTGATATTGAGCAATTGAGTTTGTTGTGCTTGTGTCCATCGGATGGTTGTTGAGCTGGTGAGTGTCTGTTGCGTTTGGTGTTTTAAGAATTGTTGAGAAATCTTGATGTTGATTGGTGTTTGTTTGTGTTAGTGATTTGTTTTGTTTTTTGAGTTCTTGAGAAATCTTGGTGTTGATTGGTGTTTGTTTGTGTATTGATTTGTCGTGTTGTATTTGAGATGTTGCATGGTTTTGATGCTTTTGTTTTGTGTGTGTGTGTGTGTGTGTGTGTATTGGTATTTGGCAGTTTGTTGGTCTGGTGCTGGGTGCTAGTGAATGAATTTTTCTCAGTGACTGTATTCGGTGGACAACACAGCATCTCAGCCTGATTGTGTCAAGAGTTAATGAGTACATGGTTTTTTAGTTTTTGTGTTTGATCTCATTGAACCAATAGTCCTGTTAGTAATTAGTAATGTAAAGAGGAAAGTGTGGCAAGGGGAAATTTTGGTAGCTGGACAGACTAAAGTAAATGTGGGGAAATCTTGTATGCTTTGCTTTGCTTGTGATCCCGCCATACCCCTACTGACTGGTGGAACCTCTCCACATGAGTTTGGCAAAGGTTGTGCCGCAGGGGAATTTCTCTCAGAACTTCTGACGGAAGAGACAGAAAGTCTTGGAACCACTCCACCTGGTGACACAGAGGAGCCACTAAGGTCGCTTTGAGATTCCTGGAACTCATGATTGTTCAGGACCTGACGGATCAGGCAGAACAGAGAGAAGGCGTACACCTTGAGATTGTCCCAAGGGTGCTGAAGAGTGTCCTCCACCAAGGCGAAAGGATCGGGGACCACCGAGAAGTAGACCACCAGCTTTCTGTTGAAGCAGACCTTACAGACCTTACAGACCTTACATCTTGTTCGGGTTGCCCCAGGTCCCTCAGTGTGAGGCACCACTAATGTCTACCAGAGAGTTGCTGGTACATCTTCCGGTATATTTTGCATCTTCCAATCTTGGATGGTCTGGGATGCAGCTTAGATATTTGTCGAGCTTATTCTTAAACACATTACGCTCACTCCTGATATATTCCTCAGATGAGCTGGCAACGCATTGAATAGACACTGTATTATCAATGGCTGGTTGCGTTAGCGGATTTATTTGTCCTGGTTGGTGCTTTCCTTATTTTTCGTGGTATACTTTTGGGCACTATTAATCTACCTCTGCTTGCTCTTTCTGATATTTTTAGCTCCATGATGTTTTTGGCTATTCCTTCTATCTGTTTCCATGCCTGAATTATCATGTAACGTTCTCTTCTCCTTTTTAAACTTATATAATTTTAAGGATTGTAGTCTTTCCCAGTAGTCGAGATCCTTAACTTCTTCTATTCTAGCTGTAAAGGACCTTTGTACACTCTCTATTTGTGCAATATCCTTTTGATAGTGTGAGTACCATATCATATTGCAATATTCAAGTGGACTACGAACATATGTTTTATAAAGCATATTCATGTGTTCAACTTTTCTTGTTTTGAAGTGCTATAACAACATTCCCATTTCTGGGCTCAGTTCGTGTCGCTGCGCGAAATAGAGAATAAACAAAATAAAGAAAAGGTCAGTATAACTGACTCGCTCACCCAAAATAAAAGAAGGGTGTCGGTATGGTCACTAGGGCGAGTGAGACCACTACCACGAACTTCTTGCCATTTAGAAATTTCCCACAACAAATTCCCTCAAGGAGAGAGCTGACCCACAGAACGGGGCGGCAACTACTACTACTGCAACCCACGCCAAGCCAACTGCCGCGCCTCTGGTGGCGATCCTTTATGTTAGCAGTCCAAGAGACCCATGCGTTTCTTTTTGCTCTTATTTTTGTGCTGTGTTTGCGTGATTTATCGCTACCATGGAACGTTCAGCTATTGCAGCGGCTAAGTTAAGTATTCCGAAAGGTTTCGATTTAGTTTCGTTCCTTCCACGAGCCTGTATTTGCCGTTTTTTAGGTATAAATACAGGTTCCCGGTCTGGAGCATGGCGGCATTGTTCTGCCTCATGGCGGTTTGGTTCTCGGTCTCCCATACCTGGAACCTTTCCCTTATTTTTAACGTGCGTCTCTAGTCCTTTTTATTATTATATTATTAGGGGATTTAGCCTGCCATGGTTTTAGGTCATGCATGCATGTCTCTCTACCTTACGTAGGCATTCAGTTTTTTCTGGTCCAGACCCTAGCCATCGCTCTTCGTATCGGCCCAGGCTAGCTTTGAGTGGTAGACTTTCTTTCGGGTTAGTCGTACACTCCTGGATATTTTTCTCTTACTGTATTTTATTTTCCCCTACTTTTGTTTTTATTTATAGGGCATCTGGTCTGTTCGCTTAGCCTAGGTATCAGTGGTCCCATGGTCCTCTTTTCAGTTTTGTTGCATCCTTATTGTCAGTTATGTTGCATCATGTTTGTTGCATCTTTCTGATCAGTTTGGTTGCATTAGCCTAGGCTACCGATTTTGTCGGTTGTGTTGTGTTATCGTATCTTGGTCACCCTGTGATCGCGTACAGCCAGTACTCCCGCCCCAGTTGCCCCCCGCCCCCCCCCACCCGCTCTCACCATAGAGTAGTGGGGGAGGGAGGTTTGTCCTTGCTCGCTCCATCCGGGGCCTGATCCCTCTCTCCCTACGCGGAGGGAGTAGGGGAGTCTGGACAGACGCTTGGCTGGGAGTGACCTTGTCTCCCTGGTTTCGGTGGTGCTTCGCTGTGACGGAGTCGGGGGGTTGGCCTCCCCCCGCCTTTGTTGCTCCGGCGCTCCGCTGTATGCTCGGGAACTGTTTTCGCCCCTCCTCGCCTCCTCCCCCGTGATGACGGATCTCTGTTCTCTTTCCTGGAGCCCCATCGATTACGGGGGGGAGGTACGGTAGCCCGCCTGCCGGCGGAGTGTATGCGTTTCAGTTGGTCACTTTTTTGCTTTACACCATTCCTTCTCTCCGGCGTTGCCGGCGGAGTCGGACAGCGCCGTGATTCGGAGTCGTTCTCCGGATTTATTTTAACTGTTTTATGGTTAAGTTAATTATAAGTTTTTTATAAGTTACCTTAAGCTGGGTTCCTCCCCTGACCTTGGTGTTTTCATTCTCCGGCCTATGCCGGAGTCTTCTTTTTATGCCTATTAAGGTGATAGGAGAGGGGTTATGCCCAAAAATTTATCATTCTCCGGCATGCAACGGAGTACTAGAGTAGGAGTCTGTTAAGTCTATATTAAAACCCAACTGAAAGATCTTCTTCAAGGCTGACTTGTTTGTCGTAATAGTGCTAGCTGCGAACCCTTTTTCAAATAAGGATCTGAAAAAGGATATAGCTGAGTTGACTGTCATGATTTAAATGTCCAATTCTCTCAGGAAAGATGCCAACTTTTTAACTGCAGCGTCATACTGCCTCAAAGTTGAATCCCTTTTATCTAATTCTAAGAAGAGGATATTTTGTGGATCTATATTTGCATCCCTCTTGGCCGCAAAACGTCATGAAGTCCATAAAGTTAGGGCTTTGAGAATTCCTGAGGAAGCGAACACAGTCTTCATTTGTACCGACTGGGAGAGTCTGGGATTTTTGGGAATCCGAAGGGGACGAAGACCAATTCCAGCAGCAGGGGGTACCAATTGCTCTTCGGCCAGTCCGGAGCTACTAGAGCTATCTGACCCTTGAAAGTCCTGAGTTTGCTCAGAACTTTCAGAAGATTCACTGGAGGGTCAGATAGCTCTAGTAGCTCCGGGACTGGCCGAAGAGCAATTGGTACCCCCTGCTGCTGGAATTGGGTCTTCGTCCCCTTTCGGAATTCCCAATTTCCCAGGACCCTCCCTCTCCCAGTCGTACAAATGAAGACTGTGTTCGCTTCCTCAGGAATTCTCAAAGCCCTAACTTTATGGACTTCATGAAGTTTGCGGCCCAAGAGGGATGCAAATATAGATCCACAAAATATCCTCTTCTTAGAATTCGAGATAAAAGGGATTCAACTTTGAGCAGTATGACGCTGCAGTTAAAAAGTTGGCATCTTTCCTGAGAGAATTGGACATTAAAATCATGACAGTCAACTCAGCTATATCCTTTTTCAGATCCTTATTTGAAAAAGGGTTCGCAGCTAGCACTATTACGACAAACAAGTCAGCCTTGAAGAAGATCTTTCAGTTGGGTTTTAATATAGACTTAACAGACTCCTACTTTTCGTCTATTCCCAAGGCTTGTGCTAGACTTAGACCTTCCGTAAGGCCTACTTCAGTGTCATGTTTCTAAATGATGTTCTAGAACTGGCTTCAGATACAGAAATAATACGACTGTTCATTCATAATGCTCTTAAGAAAAACATTATTTTTATTAAGCTTGGCTTCAGGGAGCTAGAATTTCAGAACTGTCGGCACTATCCAGAGATTCGGGTCATGTAGAATTTCTCCCCTCTGGAGAAGTTCTGCTTTCTCTGGATCGCAGCTTTTTAGCAAAAAATGAGGATCCTTTGTTGAGGTGGGAACCATGGAAAGTCATTCCCCTTCCCCAAGACCTTTCTCTTTGTCCAGTGATGACCTTACGAGCCTTTCTGTCTAGGACATCCTCCTCCTCTTCGGGTCCCCTCTTTAGGAGAGAAAAAGGTGGTACTTTATCAATTAAAGGTATTAGGCAACAGATCCTATACTTTATTAAACAAGCTAACCCTGAATCTTTCCCTAAGGCACACGATGTCAGGGCAGTGGCCACCTCAATTAATTATTTTCAACATATGAACTTTGATGATTTGAAAAAATATACTGGATGGAAATCGCCGACAGTATTTAAGTGTCACTACTTGAAGGTTTGGAATCTCTGAAATTTTCAGCAGTTGCAGCGGGTAACATAGTTTCCCCTGACTCTGCCCAGTAGTACAATTGAAGATCCAGATCTCCTTTCTACCTACCTTACCTAACAGTTTATCTAGCCTACCATATTGCTCTACACTTCGTCTCGAGTCTTAGCTGCTCTCATGATTCCTTAGTGGTGTGTCCCTTATTTTTATGCTAGGGTCACCCACAAATGTTTGTATATATTATCATTAAGAGTGTGGTCCCCTTATTTTTATGCTAGGGTTCCACACTCCCATTATCAATGGTTTATTGCCTTGTGGATTTGTATCTATGAACTTATTGAGTGTGTTGTTTATGTTATTTTTTCCACTCACATGTTAATTTTCATATTCATACTTGTAACTTGTGTAAATACTTTTGTAAATATTTATAGCTGTAAGTTACATTTAATTATTATTCCTTACTCAGAAATTGTTTGATGATTTTTTATGAATATTCCAATTTTGTTTCAATTATAGTATTTTAGTTAAGTTTTTAGTTTTATTGAGACCCTCTATTCTTGTCAATCTTGTGCTAATTCTCTGGTATTATTTCGCGCAGCGACACGAACTGAGCCCAGAAAAAGGATTTTGACGTAGGAAAAATCTATTTCTGGGCAATTGGTTCGTGTCGCCCAGCGAAATCCCACCTCTTCCCAACCCTTCGCCCAAGATTGATTGCTAACTTCAGGATGGCCACCAGAGGCGCGGCAGTCGGCTTGGCGCGGGTTGCAGTAGTAGTAGTTACTGCCCCATTCTGTGGGTCAGCTCTCTCCTTGAGGGAATTTGTTGTGGGAAATTTCTAAATGGCAAGAAGTTCGTGGTAGTGGTCTCACTTGCCCTGTGACCATACCGACACCCTTCTTTTATTTTGGGTGAGCAAGTCAGTTATACTGACCTCTTCTTTATTTTGTTTATTCTCTGGTATTTGTTAGATCATTTACCTAAGAAATAATGAACTAAAGGATTATTTCGCTGGGCGACACGAACCAATCGCCCAGAAATAGATTTTTCCTACGTCAAAATCCTTTTTTTGCTTTACATTTTGCCAATAGAATTGCTATTTGATCATTGCATAACGTGTTTCTATTCATCATCACACCAAGGTCTTTAACTGCTTCCTTATTTGTGATATTCTCATTATTAGGTCCCCTGTATGCATATAGCTTTCCTTCTCTGTCTCCGTAATTTATTGATTCAAATTTATCAGTTAAATATCATCCTATTTACCTCTCCCCAATCATATACTTTGTTAAGGTCTCTTTGTAATGCATTCCTGTCTTCATCACAAGTAATTTCTCTATTTATTCTTGCGTCATTGGCGAAACTACTCACTACCGAGTCCTTAACATTACTCTCTATGTCTGCAATCATAATAACAAACAGTAATGCAGCTAACACCGTACCTTGTGCCACACCGGATATTACCTTAGCTTCATCCGATTTCTCATCGTTTGCGATACCTATCTGTTTTCTGTTGTGTAAAAATTCTTTTAACCATCTTCCTACTTTATCCACTATATTATGTTTTCTAATTTTCTTCGCTAATATATTATGATCTACCTTGTCAAAAGCTTTTGCAAAGTCTTGATAAACCACATCTGTTTCATTTCTGCTTTTCATATTTTTGTATATGTTCTCACGGTGGGGAAGAGGTCTAACATGGGTCCTTCCTAAAGGTGAAACAGCCTTTCTGCTATGTCCTGATTCAGAGACCACCCTGTACCCAGGACTTGACTCCAGCAACTGAGTTTGTCAATAGTCCATCAGTTCATCACAGCTGTCAACGAATGGAGCTCGCGAGACACCAGCCCCCTTCTTGTTCACATAAGCCACCACTGTTAGGTTGTCTGACATCAGAACGACTGTGGGACCTTTCACCCTCTCTCAGAACTCCCTCAGACCCAAGAAAGCTACTTTCAACTCTTAAACACGTTGATGTGAAGCAGCTTGTCCTCTGCACTCCAGATGCCCGAGACTAGAAGCTCTTCAAGATGAGTACCCCATCCTTCGGTGGAAGAATCCAAGAATAGGAGCAGATTCAGAGGGGGAGAGTGTAGAGGGACATCCACCGTAAGATTCTGGTCATCCAACCATAAACACAGGTCTCTTCTTACCACTCTCAAAAGAGATATCTGCTACTGAGGGAAATCTCTTGCTGGGAACCAGAACTCCTTTGGTCTCCATTGCAGAGAGCAAATGTGGAGATGCGATCCCCATGAGGGACCAGCTTCTTGAGAGACAAGAAGATACCCTGGAGAACCTGCCACTGGAGAGCTGGTTGCTTGATCTGAGCAAGGAAGGATTGAGCCACCACCCTCAACTTCTGTAATCTCTGGTCCAATGGGAAAACCCTCAACACTGCCTAATCTATTGCCATACCCAGATAAAAAATACTTTGGCTGGGGAGCAGATTGGACATCTCCGGATTTACTTTGATGCATAGGCTCCAACAAAACTGGAGAAGACAGTCCCTTTCCCAAATCATCATCTCCCAGGAACTTGCTAAGACCAGCCAATCATTGAGGTACTATCTCAACAAGTGAATCCCCTGAGCATGGGCCCATGTCAAAACCAGGGTAAAGACCCTTGTGAGCACTTTAGGGGCTGTAGTCAAACCAAAGCAAAGGACTGGGTGAATTGGGATCTGGAAGTAGGCATCCCTCAAGTTTATTGACAGCATGAAGTTGTTCTGCCTGAACCTCATCTTCCTGATGAAGAGGCTCAGCGTGGAAAGATCTGTCACTGGTCTCCAATTGCTCGTAGCCTTTGGAACTTCAGCATCTTCAACACTTCCTCCCTGAGAGCCAAATGCTTCAGAGAGCCTTGAGCATAAGTCAAGTTGAGGAGGGAATGATCCAAGAGAGGGGGAGGGAAGTCGAAAGATAGTAGATACCCCACTCGAAGGACATTACTACCCACTTCTCCGCTCCGTGGTATTGCCATTTGCCCACCCGTGGCAGCAGGCAGGGAGTGGTGCCCTCTCTATCAATGACTCGCTTTGCCTTCTCCTAGCCACCTCTCCTGGTCTGGAGGTATAGGGCCGAAAGGGACGGTTGCTGTTGCTTCGACTTAGATGGAGCTGTAGGCTGAGGCTTAACAGACGCTGACTGCCTGGCCAACTTCCTTGGAGGAGATCGCCTATTCTGCCTTGAAGGAGGAGGAGGAGGCTGGAGAGAATGAGCCTACAACTTTCATGACCTCCTGCTGAGCAATCCTGTTCTTGGTATCAGCATGACATCGGTCTATGGCATCTTCCAGCTGTATCCTGGGAAAGAGGTGCCCGCCCCAAAGAAAAGACAAGAATTCAGGGTCCACTGAACTTGTCACCTTCGACAGGGCAGCATCCCTCCTAATCAGAAACAGGTTGGCCTACAAATAAGCACTGAAATGGCCCTGGTAGGAAATAGCCTTAGCACCAGACTGAAGCAACCTGATGAAGGAAGATGAGCTGAGAGAACCTCCTTCAGGACGACGCAACACTATCCTGGCCAACGCAGACAACCACAAGTCCACCCATGACACAGTCTGGAAGGCAGCAGAAGCAGTCGAGGCCTCTTGAAAGGTCAACGAAGGGCCCTCACCTGATCCAGAGTTAAGCTAGGCTTTAAACGGATCATGTCCAAATTCACTCTGAGACATCAGCTGAGCCATGTTCGTTGAATAGAACTTCCTGTGCCTCAAAAGAGAAGGGAAGAGAAGCTTAAACGACCTGTTCGAACGCAGGGAGCCATTCCATCTTGAGACCAAAGCATTAACATCCTGCAAAATCAATTCAGCATGACCCGAACATGGATGCTCAGGCGGTGCTTTGGTATCCTGTCTCGAGCTGAGCAAGGCCTCTATAACCTGCGAGAAAAATGACAGAAACTCGACTCTCCCCCTCTTCCGCATCTGGAACAGAAGAATGGTGACGTGTCGAAGACGGCCGAGAAATATCTTCATCTTTTCCTGTGGTCACTGGAGAACCTTCCTTCGGAGACCCGGAGACACCCCTTTCACCAGAAGGACTACGCTCGCAGACAATAGAAGTTCTTGTGCTCGAGGACTCACATATACAGTCAAGCTACAAACCACATGCACAGTCATGGGAAGGAGCACATGCACACCCATGCGTGGAGCACGTATACAGTCTTGCAATGAAGCACACATACGGTTGTGTGAAGTATAGCACATATACAGCCGCTCCATGGAGCACTTACGTGGACGAGCAATGGAGTACTTACACAGCCGTGCAAGGGAGCATGTACACTGCTGTTTCTTGCTAGAAACTCTGGAAAACCTCTTGCTAAACACTGTCCGGACTATCAACCATTGCTGAAAAGAACCCTTCCAAACGGTTAACACATGACTGCGATGACGTTATGGACAAGGCTGGGAGTGAAGTCACAGTTGGGAAGGCTGCTGAGGTCACGGCTGTAGGGAGTGACGTCACGGCTACAGGGAGTGACGTCATGGCATCTGGACCTGGCAGTCTAGTTGATGGCCTCACTGACAGCAAGATACGTACATGATAACCCAGGATTCGTCATAGCTGTCGATGGTGTCCTGCTAGGCGGCAGCACATGAGAGCCAAAGTATAGACCAGGAGGAGGGGGAGCTAGAGCAAGAAGGCGAGCAGCCATGAAATGCAACAATAGGCCTTCCAAGGAGGGTTTACCCTGCAGGCCTAGGGAAGCCCATACAGCCGCCATCTTATGCAAATCCGAATCTGAAACAAAGAGGAAGATGGCATAGCCTCCTCTCCCTCTTGCACAGGAGGAGAGCAAATGTAAGGATCCACACTCCAAGGTGGTTGAAGAAGGACAAGTGCATCACAGCGTACAGGCGTGGTCAGTGACAAGTCTTTACTTTATATACGCATTGTTGCCAGATGCCACAGATTCCTTGCATTACAATCTTTATTGTTTTTAACCATATTCCAGCTAGGGCTAGAAGATTATCCTATCCTATTATTAAGACCAAAGGTTTGTTCTGCATATGAATAACTTAGTTTTATATTATATGTAGTTGTAATGGAGAGGCACACCACCTTCATAGAATTTTTATTGGTCTGCTTGTCATGAGCAGTCTCTGGTGTGATAATGTTTTTATTTGATCTGGAAGATTTATAGAAAACATACTAAATGCCCTGGTGATGATAGTGCTGCTTCTGAGACACTTTAAACAGCTCCTTTGCCAAGGGCACAGACTGTTTAGGATGTGCCAAAGGTTCATAATATCATTTGTTCCTACAAGATATACAAACCGTCCATCCTTTACAATAGGAATTACTTAAGGCATTGCCTGGACATGGCCGCTGAATTCTTCAAACAAAGCGGTTCGGTAGTTAACTACTGGTTCGGTCGTTGATAGTCTCTCCAACCAGACGTTAACTTTCCAATTTTCTTTCAGCCGTTGTTGTGGAAAGACGTGTTCTTCACCACTCTGCCCAACTGTTGTTTACACCGTTTTCTTCATCACTGGGATTATTCGTTTTTTTTTTCTTTGCATATTTGTGGACTGCATGTTTTATGAATCCCAGCAAACCCTAGATTTGCAGCCTTTGTTGCCCTCTGCCCCCAGCAGGTTCTGCCCCAGGTTAGACAAGAAGTGCGGGAAGATCCACACTTTGTTCGAGGTAAATCCTCACTCCCTTTGTGCCTCCTGCCGAGGGCGTGAATGTAATGGAAACACAATGTGTGCGGAGTGTTCCCTGTGGTCTGCCACTCTGTAGGGGAAGTTTGCAGGGAGGAGGAGGTATATGAGGAAACCTAAACCCAAGGTGGGGAGTAATTTGCCCCCAACTACTTGTAATATTGCAAAATCTTCATACCTATCTCCTGGCAACCATCCTGTACTTTTCGCCACCTTATGGCTACCGTGTCCCAGCCCAGTTACTACGTACCTCCACACCGGGTGTGGGCACATCACCCCATGCGTGTAACGTCTTCCATGGTTGGAGGGCATCACCATCTGCCATCATCCAACCCACCGATGCCTCCCCCTCCTGGTTTCAGAATACCATTGTTGGCAGTGTCAAGGTTTCCTGCTCCTCCCTTGTCACTGTGGATATGCCAGCCGCGGAACGCACACCAGAGCCTTGCCCTATTCTTGCGCCTGTCACTGTTGCCGACCTTGCTCCTGCCCCCAGACCTGCTCCTGCTCCCGGACCTGCTCTGGTGATGTTCCTTGGTTGGCCCTGACAACGATCCTGCAGAAGCTGTCGAAAAGGAAGTCTAAGAAGAAGAAATCAAGCGCCTCAGTGGCATGGTTGGTATGGTGTTTGCTTTCCACCTTGGTGGTCGCGGGTTTGATTCTCGGCCATTCCATTGAGGAGTGAGAGATGTGTATTTCTGGTGATATATACGATTAATGGCCCACCCAGCCTCCCCTCAGGAGACAAGTGGAAGAGAAAATCTGTTTAGAAAACGGGAATGGTTCCTATTCCTGCCACCCAGCGGCAGGGCGGTAGATAACCTGACCTACCTGTAGCGTGTGCCGTGAAATTCGAATTTCTGTCGGGGACGACGAAGTCTATAGCTAAGTATATATCTGCCAGGTAAGTATGTACAAAACTTTATTGTACAATAACAATATCATTTTTAATCAGAGTTCAGAAAACGGGAAAAATAAGAGAGAAGGATAATGTTATAGCAGATAGCCTCTCTAGAGTTTTCAGAATGAGTAGCCTAATAACCGTTTTCTGTTATCGCACGAGTGAGTGTGAGTGTTTGACTGGATTAAAGCTTTATGCAGAATTGTTTCCCCGCTGTTTAATTCTTGCTTCTCTTTAGAAAAAAATAAAATCAGTTGATTTCATTTTTTTCTCTTTTGGGGGGCGTGTGATGGTAATTGCTTCATAGCAAAGGAAGTTAAAGGAGAGGAGAACGCATTTTCGAGAAGTTCGGCAGCAAGGAGGCGTTAGTGCATTGTGTTGGAGGTGCCTGTTATCATGATGGTTCTAGAATTGGCAGGAGTGTTGTGGAACTCGTCGGGCGCCATCGTTATGTGAGAAATGCCGCTATTCCTGATGCAATACCTCGTCTAGATTCATCTAAGAAGTTATAGAAATCTCGGGAGCCTGTGACGTTCGCCGTAGGCTCCGCCCCCAAGAGTGCCGTATAAATACGACGGTCGAAGTTGGAGAAAGGAGAGGAAAGCAGAGATCGTAAAAGAGAGACTCCAGTTAGTCACAGAGATATCCTCAGTAAGCAGTAAGCGCCACAGATCAGATTATCAGTGAGAGATCAGCAGCAGCAGAGATTATCTGTGAGAGACTAGAGACGAAGGAACCGACGAAGGATCAGAAGAAAATTTGTTCGAGAGTTGGTTGGATACTGGTCTAGTCGTCTTCAGGAGTGGACTACCGTGTTATCGCGACGTTGAGCAGACTTCAGAGAAGGAAAGGTCCTGCTACAAGTTTTGGGGAGTTCCTGCCTTACAAGTAGACTATTTTCTGCAGTACGGAGTCAAGAGGATGTCTGCAATCACCGTTTTCCTTTTGAGAAGCCATCGCCTCGAATTGCCAAATTGACCAGCAAGTATTTGAATTGCCTCACTGTTCCCCCAGTACATGCAGTGTAAGATTCTATCTTTTTATGTAAATAGGAGATACCATTCTGCATTTACCTATGTTAGTAAGCTTGTAAATAAACCTTTGTTGTGTTAGTGTTTCTTTCTATATTCATATCCCCAGTTTCAACTGTTGGTGTTGAAATATTTTTTTTATTTATTTATTTCATATCGAACCTGAAGCGGACCTCTCTCAGAGGCCATAACAATGTCTTTCCTCCATTTTGTTTGATCTGCCAAGTCCTGAACAGGATGATGAGTTCGCAGAGTCTCAGGATAACATTGGTAGCCCCTCTGTGGCCGCAGGCGGGATGGTTTTCGGATCTGCTATCGTTGTCGGAGGTGCCAAGGGAGATTCCCCCGTGGCAGCATCTTCTTTGTCAGCCACTCACAGAAAGATTCCACCAGTCAGTAGAATCCCTGACTCTTCAAAGTTGGAGGCTATCAAGTATCTCCTTTGAGTGAGAGGCTTTACTCAGAAGACAGCAGGACATATATCCAGCAATCTCAGGAAATCTACCTCTGCCATTTACCAAGGTAAATGGGCGACCTACTGTAATTGGTGTCGTAAACGGAGTTTTTCTCCACTCAGAACCTCTATTCAGGGCATAGCAGACTTTTTGGTCTTCCTCAGGGATGAGGATGGCTTGTCTGTTTCCGCCAATAGAGGCTACAGGGCAGCCCTGAGTTTAGCATTACGTCTTAGAGGTATTGACATCTCCTCATCCTGGAACTCTCCTTGCTGTTTAAGAGGTTTGAGCAGTCATGTTCTCCTAGGGAGCTCAAGCCTCCGTGGGATGTTTCCTAGGTCCTGAGAAGTTTCACCAAAGCATGTCATGAGCCTTTACATCGTTCATCAGACAGGAACTTGACACTCAAAATGGTTTTCCTCCTGGCCTTGGCTTCATTGAAGAGAGTGGGGGAGCTTCATGGCCTGATGTATGATATGAAGCATTCCAGTGGTTGGGGGTCAGTGTCCTTCAAATTTGTCCCGGAATTCGTGGCTAAGACCCAGGATGATAGGTTCGCCTCCTTTTCCATTCCATCACTGGATGACTGTGGGCAGTGATTCTCAAGAGCTCTTGTGTCCTGTCAGGGCTCTGTGTTGCTATCTTAAGAGGACACGACATCTTAGGCCAGGTTTTTGTAGGCTTTTTGTTAGCACGGGGCGTACAAAGAAAGGTGTCCAAGAATACAATCTGTTTTTGATTACATGAAGCTATCAGACAGGCATTTTTGACTCTTGATGATTCCGCTGTCATGTCTGTGCAGGCTAGGGCACATGACGTCAATGGTATTGGTCCCTCTGGCTGGCAAGAAGAATTTGGTTGTTCATAGAGTTTTGAGCGCTGGTACTTGGTTACGCCAGTCCACATTCACCCCTTTCTATCTTGAGGATGTTGCCCACAGATCTATGGACATGTTTTCCCTGGGTCCTGTGGTGGCTGCCCAACAGATTGTGTAATTCATCATTGCCCTTAACAGGGCATGATTGTATCTTACCTAAGATGATTGTGTGGATGAGAGAATGAGTGAGTTGGCTGGTCTCTTTCTTTCTCTTGTTCCTTTCCTTCTTCCTACGGGCGGGTTGAGGAATAGACATGTCATTTGCTGGACTGGTCTGATACAGGTGAGTAAGGTAGTCATACTGATAGTTTGGTTGCTTTGTGTTCAGATAGTCAAACCCACTACATATTCAGTAGTATATAGTACTCTGCTCTCTAGCAAGGGGGAGTGAGGAGTAATAGCAAATCCTGGTGCATTGGTTTGTTATTGAACAGTCTTGAGTTTCTTTTACTGCCCACCTTTAGCTGCCCCTCTGTCTTCTTATGACATCCTGGGTTGGGAAAGACTAAACGCGGTAGCGCGGGTGTGCGGTCTTTGACCGGTTTTCACCCGATATACGTACACGTTGCCAGATCTCACGAGATTCCTTGCTTTTTCATCTCCGATTTTTAACCGGATCCAGCTAGGCATTAGAAAATTATCTTATTGTTAAGACCGAAGTTTTGTAGCTATGAAAAATACAAATTGTCTTAGAAAATTTGTTATTTTTCATTAGGTCCTGACATCACAGCAGGTTACATTCTCTTGATCACTCAAGAGGTTTATATGGGGCTTCATCTTCATCCCCATCTGACCATTATTTGGATATCTAACTAGGCAGAGATTCTTGTGGGTATTCATCTTTTTCCTTCAATGTCATACTTGTTCATACTTTTACATAAAAGGTTCATTTTAGTTATAGTTCACTGGATCCAGTGACTTTAGTATTCTAATGCTTGGCTGATTTCTTGTCTCTGCGACCTGAAATGTTAATAGTTCAACTTTGTCATCAACTGCTTTTTCCAGACTAAACTAAAAGTAACTAATTTTTTAAAACCATTTTTAAAAACTCTATGTACACAAACTCTTCAAAACCCCAATGGCTAACCAAACTGAGCTAAAAGTAGGACTTTTCCATAGGGAACTCAAAGGACCAGATGTGCTTGTGCTAGAAGTTCAAGTAGTGGTTCCTCTTAGATTTGTACAGATTTTAAGTGTTTGGAGTTTTGTGTATACTAAATAGTTAAAAGTTAAAAGTACTAGTAGTGGGTTTGCTAGAAAAAATTATTTTACAAAAATTGTTTTATTTCAAATCTTTCTACATGCAGTGTTTGTAATGTGTATAAAATAAAATAAATTTTATACCAAAATTGGCTTCTTACCCATAAGCAAGTAAACTGTATATATATTTCATCTTCAGCCAAAACGTGATCAAGCAAGACGAGCTGCTGGTACCAAACTTGCACCAGTTATTGACCTCAAATCAAGAAGGGAGGAGGATGAGAATACAGCACAGGCATTGCTGTACATGCAGGGACAAAAGGTAAGTAGCATACAATTTTGTGTTTGCTTTCATAATGAAATTTTAGTGGTCATTTCTAAGATATTAATGCCTTGTTGCTGAGGTGAAGGCAGGAGTAATTGACACTTATAGCCTCATTTATTTGTAGAAGATGGACTAATTTTAATAATACTTATGAATTTTGAGTAAATGGCAAGATGAATATGATAAAATTTAAGGCTTTTAAATTTCTTAACCAGTATTAGATATTATCAGTATAAAACATCTGCCAATGAGAAATTATATTAACTTGTGTATGGTTAGGGTATACACAGTTACTTAATAGACTATAATGTAAAGACGTGAATATAGTCACACAAAAATGCATTAATAAGCAAAAAAAAATATGTTGTTACCAGCTCTGGATAATGATGAGGACTCACTTCTAAGTTTGTTATTTAAGTGTTTTTCCCTCATCAACTAAATTTAATTTAAACTGGGGTCTATCAAGTACTAATTGTTTATTCAAATGTTTGACCATTCATATGAAGAATGGGAAATGAAGGCCATAAATAAGAGTTTCCGTTTTCATAACACTTGCAGTGACGTGATACTGGTTTACATCTGAAATACACTCCTGAATTGTAGGAAACAAATTCTGATATTATCACAAACCTTTCTAACATGAAACTTCAATACAGCATACATTTCTTAAAATAAGGTACTTATTTGTGTTCTTTCTGCTCCATTGGGATAGGAACATAATTCTGCACTTGATTCAGTCTCTCAGTCTCTTTATAATCAGTCACACTAACCACAGAGTTTACTAGTGAGGAACTGATTCCTGTCTCCACATAACCACAAGATTCCTCCCACCACACCATGTGACTTGAGAAAGCTTGGCAAGAGCAACTTTTTTCTGAGGAAGCAGAAGGATAATTTGTAGCTCCATATAAATATTCTAAATTTTCCATATGAAATATGGTTATTTATCCAAATCACAGAGATGCTAGGGTGGTAAAATTACTGGTGGTATTGTATCGCACATGTATCCCAAAGTCAGTAGACACTGGAGCTTTATTTATTGGTATTAAACATTATGGCTTAGTGCCAAAATTTTAAGCTTAAAGTTATTATCAAAAGTACTTTGAATCTCACTTTAATTTCTACTGCAGATCAAGCTATATTCACTTGAAATAAAGAAAAGCAGACTTTTGAGTGCAAAGGTAATATCATGTTTTCCAAGATGTCTGGAAAAGGAAGATGACTTTACCCCAGAAATAATGCCTGTCTGACTAGGTTACCACACGAAAAGTTTCAACTTTTAGGAGGCACATTGCTATATGCAAAGAAGGATGGTCCAAAAAGCCTTTGAATATCTCTTGAAAAAAGATTGGGACCATCCTAATTCAGAATGTTCACCACCAATAACTGGAAAGACTTTAGCAAAAAACTTTTACAGCTTCTTGGAGGAAGGCATTTCTTAACACCCGATTGGAGATATCCTATAGTTATATACTTGGGCAAAGTTTTAGATAAGGTGGTCAGTAAGTTGACGATGTTATTCCCACCCAGTTTTTCATTGGAATAAGTTAAAAAACTGGGTGAGAACATTATCGTCAACTTACTGATCTTCTTATGGAAAGCTTTGCCCGAGTATATACCCATAGGATATCTCCCAATCAGGTGTTAAGAAATTCAAAAGTAGACATGGATGTTCAAGTGTTATGAATATTACCATACTGATTTAAGGTGATGTAGTAAACAAAATTGATGTCTGTTCAAAAGAGCATGGTCTTGTGGATCAGTGCCCTACTGGTAGGTTTCCTTTGCACTGTAAGGTGAGCATTCCCCAAATTCAACCCAAATTCAAAATTGCCTTTACATATTGTAATTTGGACAGGACGTCTTAGAATTTGCTAACAATGAGTTTATGAATATTAGTGCTAAATATGAATATTCCTGAAAGAGAGCCGTTAGGGGCTATTAAAAGCCTTGAATTAACTTTAACCTCTGTTCTGTTATCACATACGTATAGTACTTAATTGGGTTCACAGATTACCCAAAATTTAAGGGGAGATATTCCTTATCTTGACCTTCCTCCTCTCAGGGATTATAAAAAAAACCTGATCCAACCTGTCCAAGGGACTCTGTCGTTAATCCTGTTTCTCTATCACAAACAATAAAGCCCACTCTAGAACTCAGACTTTTTCATCACTACAAAATAAACCAAAAAGTAAGGAATACTTTGGATGCCCAGTAATAAGTCGGTAAGTGCTACCTTGCCTAGAGATATTAAACCAACCCCTTGAGCCATAAGTTCCTTAAATCACCAAGTTTCGGTTAATTGCGGTTTTTGCTCATCAGCAATCTGCCTAGAACAGAACCCCCACCGATAACTGGGGTTGCCTGTAATAGTTCCTGTCCCCAAACCTGGAAAGGATCCAAGAAATGTAAATAATTACAGACCAATTTCTCTAATAAGTTGCTTATGCAAATTACTGGTGAAAATGCTAAATGTTCAACTAACATGGCACGTTCGAGAAAATAAAATTTTGACTCACTCAATTCGGGTCACAATGTAACAGATCTACATTAGATTCTCTTTAATTTAGAAGACCATGTACATAGAGGATTTGAACGAAAACAAATAACTATAGCTGTCATTTTTGGTATTGAAAAGGCATACAATACTTCATGGGGGTATGCAATATTAAAAACATTACAAAACAACATCCATGGACATTTACCTAAGTTCTCTGAAACGATTTGACAAATCACAGTTTTCAAGTGAGAATTGATGCTGTATTATCCAGAACATTTCCACTTGAAAATGATGTTCCACAAGGAAGCATCCTTAGTGAAACACTGTTTACTTTAGCGACTATAATGATACATATTAGTAATAATCTACCTACCGGAATTGAAAGTGCATAACTTGTATAAGGATGATTTTGCCATGTATTAATTATTTAACATCTTGCATAAAGCATGCAAGTGAATAATTAATAAAACTAATAAAAATAGGCAAATGGGCCTCATCTGTGGGCTTTAAATTATCAATAAGTAAAACTCAAGCCATGGAATTTTATAGAAATAAAAAGTGGAAAAAAGGTGAAGAAATAGATTTTAAAACCAGAAATCATAGTGCGTATAACAGTTGGGCCAAACTGCAAGATTTTTAGGATTAGTATTTGATACTCACTGAAACTTGAAAGCCCACATAACATACTGCAGTATTCTCTTACTGAGGAAGTTCCTGGAAACATATAGGGTACCAGTATTTAAATATGTATATCTTTCTCTCAATGGATATCTTCATTGATTGGTTTCATCTTTGCTTATGTCCCTCAGACTTAAAAGCTCATTGGTTCTGGTTTCGCCTTCGATATTATCACTAGATGCTGGACTCGGAATAATTTTATCGGTTGCTGGTTCAATTGTAGATAGTACAATATACTGATGGTAAATCCTCTGGTATTAGGACTTCTTTTGAGGCTTCGGAAGGGCTCAAAATATGCTCATTATTCGAAGGTGGCAGGCATTTGATGTTTTAGTACCTGCCTGCCATCAACTGGTACCCTGTAGTTTACTGATCCTTCAGTTGATATAATGTCCTTTCCCCACATCCATCCCCCCTTTTGCAGCATTCATCCTAACCAGAGCAGGAATGTCGACTTCAAAAGTACGATTTTGAGCTCGTCCCCTCAAATCATGATAGTAATATTTTTAGGACACTGAGCTTTCACTGCTTGTTCCATAGGATCTGGACTTAGTAATGAAAATCTGGTTCAAACTTCGTGTTGTAAAAACAAGAGGGAGGGTGTAATTCCCATTGAGGTCTGTGGTGTATTACAATAAGAAAAAAGGAATTTAGCAATTAATTTCTGGACAATAAATTTTCCCCTATTTTTACAAAGAAAATTAATCTTTCTACTTGCTCATTACTTTCAAGGGATATGTTGCACTACACAAGTGCTTGACCCCTTTGGTACTGCATAACGCATAATCGGTGAGATGCTGTATCCCACATTTTTCCAACTTGCCCTAGAATCTGTATAATCCTGAAAGTAAAGGTTTTACTAGCATCCATTCTGCTTTATATATTTATGGAAATGAATGTGAAGTCAAAATATATACTTAAGTTCATACTTAATATATACACGTTTATACTATATATATATATATATATATATATATATATATATATATCTATAGATATATTTATATATTATATATATATATGTATATATATATATATATATAATATATAATATACATATATATATATATTATATATATATAGATATCTATATATATATATATTATATATATATATATATATGTATAATATAATAAGTTTATATAATACAGGCAATCCCCTATTTACGACAGGGTTCCATTTTTGAGATGTGTTGTAAGCCAAAAAATTGTCGAAAATCATAAAAAAATCCTAAAAATACCTTAATTTGTTTGCTTTGGGTGTCTATTTAAAACTATGTTAAATGCATTTTAATTGTGCTTTTCATAAAAAAATCTTCAAATATTGATTAATATATATACTTTTGTAAGGTTTGATATTTAAATACCAATTTTATGGCCTAAAATTTTTGGACTGAACAATACATGTGGTATTGGCTAGTTTTAGAAATGTGCAAGAGTTTGGCGCTAGGCTAAGCCTAAGCTTTGGATTTCCCGACAACAGACAATACAAATGTTATTTTACTTAATTGAGAAACTTTTATTATTGTTATGTTGTTTCTATATTGAAAAATTGCAAACTTTAGGGACTTGGCTAAGCCTATCACATTCTTTGGATTTCCTGACAACAAAGTCAACTAAGCAGCATTTGTTTCCATAGAAGTTGGCAAACTTTTATTTTTGTATAATAACCACGACAATAAATATAAATGTTTTAATTATCTGAGAATCTGTTATTATTGTTATGTTGTTTTTAATTTATGGCTTTTCTATGCTATAATAAATGCAGCCTACCTTCATTTCCAGAAGGTAAACAAAATTATATGCTGGCCGCTGCCTTTTGTATATATTTGATTTAGGATGGTATTTTTAGGGTTACTTTGGTCTTTAAACATTCAAGATTGGCAGTTATAAGCATTTTTAGAGCGGGGTTCTAAGTATTTGCAGATTCTAGCTGTTCACCAGGGGGTCTGGTATGCATCCCCTGCAAATAGGGAGGGGGTACACTGTAATCTTGATAGCTGGAGTGGAGAAGATCCTGATGGTTTCTCCCCTCTGTTTTTCCTAAAAGTTTCTAGGGTGGTATCTCCAAAGATTACTAGTTTCTAGATTTTTATGTTGTCTGTGGAGGAGCAGAAATTTAGTAATACAGTGCCTGTTCCAAAGAGTGGAATATCTGCAGACTGCAGTAACTACAGGCCAATCTGTTCTCCCTGTCTCAAAAATGATGAAAAAACATGTTAACTACTATAGTATATATATATATATATATATATATATATATATATATCTTATATATATATAGATATATAGATATATATACTATTATATATATATATATATGTAGAATATAAAGGATTGTTAACTGATAGTCAATATGCATACAGGAAGCAGTTAGGTTCGTGGGATGCTGATTTAGACTTGACGTGGCTGCTTTTGATTTAGTAAATCACAAGGCACTTATTTATGAAATTCAGAATCCTGGAGTGGGGTGGATATGTTTTAAAATTACTTGAAGATTTCCCTACAAGTAGGCAGTAGCAAGTTGCTGTGGGTGGGATGTTTAGTGAGCCAACACCTATAGTGTCTGGAGTTCCAAAGGACAGTGTTCTTGGTCCACTGTTATTTTTAGTGTATACAAGTATTACGGTTTTTGGCCTGGAAAACAAGATTGTACAGTATGCCTGTGATGCAATGACCCCTGTGGGTTTGTTTTATATGAATAGGTTTTATCTACTAAATAATAATGATAATAATAATAAGAAAAGTTAACACCAGTTTTCAATTGTTTTACTCTGCTCTGCTGACCTTCAGCAGTTGATTCCATTTTGTACCGCTGCTTTGCTTATAAGGTAACTCAAAACTTTGTTTAAAATATTAAATTTGTATATATTTGTTACAGGGTGTTATTGCAGTATCCAGACTATTATAAATAAGAATTTAATATTTTCTTGTTTTTTACCAGGAGTATGGTCGAAGTAACTCGGGAGGTTCTGGTTATGTGGGTTCCAGTGATCCCGAATGGAAGTTTATTAATGAATATGATCCATTGTGGCCAAATGATTATGAAAAAGTTGTTAAAGGTAAAATATTAGTAGTATGCATGTATTTTTAATGAGTATTATTTTTTTTAATATTTGGATACAAAACATTAAGGTTCAGAGTTTAGGACAGATGGGTAAATGATGATATGATTCTCTGCAGAGAATATCCCATACTAGCCATGGATGACTCACTCGCCATCATTACACTGTTGCAATGACTTGTTGCTCTTACTTTAACATTCATGGTTTTCACACTTCCTTTTGCCTTGCTACTGTGTGGTTGCTAATAAATCCAGGACTGATATTTGATTACAGTCGTAAGGCTTGGGCTATTGCTACCATGCAGTTGCCCCCTTTGATGAATTTTAATGGTTTTGCATGTCTATGCTCCAAAGACCATGATACTGTATTTTGATTCTCATGGCTAACTGGTGCTTGAGATGGGATTTTATATATATTAGAGGAAGCTTAGTATTAACCGCTTACCCTGTAAGCATGTCAGGTCAGATTTAGTTTGAGAATACATTATATTGTTGTCAAGTTTATATATTGATGCTTATCTCTACCTGTACCATTTTAAGAATAGATCTCATAGTGTTAAGTGAATCCTATCGGCTCCTCATGTCTATTTATGAATTTAGAGTAGGCTAACTGTGCTTCGATATATGTAATGTAAATGTTTATTCCTTCCAGTTGGACCTCTTGTATTATTTTTTTCAAATATTTAGTCTGAATGTAGGTATAACTACATTCCATAAAATCTCAGGAGTTTTAAGATTCAAACAATGTTTGTTTTAAACATTTAACTTACCTGGTAGTTATATATATAGCTTAAGTCCCTGATGTCACAGCAGAATTTCAAAACTCGCGGCAATTGCCGATTGGGTAGTCAGGTGTACCACCTGTGCACCCTCTACCCAGGTACCTGGAACCATTCCAACTATTCCTCAGATCTTCCCTGCCGCCGCGTCGGTGACATCGTTGGAATTTCGCTCGTTTGGCCCGTGTTTTTTCACAGTTATTTGGTGAAGTACACTTTGGCTTTGGCTTTCACTTGTTGTTGGGTGTATGTCGATCATCTTGATAATGATAATGGATCATAATGAATGATGCTGATAAGAGAATGTTTGATTTAGATTATTATTGCTTTGACTCTTGCTTATTCTTGATCTCTCTTTTGCATTTTCCAAACATGGCTGACTCTGCTTCGAGTGTAAGAATGTGAGTGAGAGGATATAATACTTGGTTTGTTAAACCTCGATAGATCCTCATTAAAATTATATGAATTTAGAGGCAAGAGTGGTGAGTTGGATGATAGGAGGAAGAATGTGTCCATTTACCTGAAAATGAGTGGATAGATATTATTGCTATGTGCGAAAGCTTGAAAAGAATAGGATCAGGAGAGCGAAGAGTAGTATGTCTCGCTCTTCTAGAAATAGTCAGGGAATTGACAATTCTCTTTCCCTTGCTAGTGATCCTATTGATCCTGCTTTCATAGTATTAGTTCCTATTCCTCCTACTGATACAGGTGTTGGTCCAACTTTAAAGGACATGATAGTGACCATTCAAGCCCTTAGTAAAGGTAGAATCCCCCGTAGAAACAGGGAGAAATCATGGTCGAATGTGAGAGATCTTAAAATCACAAGTTACAGTGTTAAAATCAGTGCAAGTGCAAGTGCAGTGGAGGGTGCGACCGCTCGGACCTGTCGCACTCCTAGTCCTAGACCTCTTCCAAGCTCACAAACCCCTGTGAGAAGAAATGTCGACCGACGAAGGGAGGCGAGAGGCTTTAGCTCCCGAGCGGCCGTCCCCTCGAGCGTACCTGTTGACGATCCCCAGGACGCTCACCCTCACCATAGGTAAAGCGAGGTAAAATTATTATGTTTTTTCCGTTGATACGGCTCGGATCTGTCGTGCTTCTAGTCCGAGACCTCTTCCAAGCTCACCAACCCCTGTAAGAAGGAAAGTCGACCGACGTAGGGAGACGAGAGATTTTAGCTCCTGAGCGGCCGTCCCCTCGAGCGTACCTGTTGACAATCCCCAGGACGCTCACCTTCGCCATTGGAAAGGCGAAGTTAGTGTTTTTCTTTGTCGTCTGACGATGCAGTACCCAGACGGGGCTGGCGTCAGACTTCGAAATCTAGACCCCTCATAAGAAGGGGATCATGGCAGACACCAAATGTCAAGAACTGCCAGGATGTAGTCATTGGAGCAGTCCGGAGCGATTTTCGTCCGATTACGAAGACAAAGGGAGGTTGGAGAATGTCAGTTCCCCCACCAAAAGCAGTAAGATGTCGCACAGGCGGCCATCTGCTTCGGTAGTAGGTAGAAAGACGTCGGACACGGTTGGTCCTTTTGTCGAAAGCAGTAAGATGTCGCACAGGTGGCCATCTGCTTCGGTAGAGGACGAACAGATGTCAGACGCTTATATGCCTTCTGTACATGCTCCTCCTCCTCCTTCGGGTTGGTCTTCGTCTCCGAATGATTCATTGATTGACGTGGAGAGAGGCTCCGGATCTGATTATAATTCAGGATATGCAGAACCAACTTTCTTCCCTCATGAAGGTCTGGCTTCCTGCAAGCAAAGAGAAGATGGCTCGACATGACGTCGAGCGTCAAGTACATAAACATCGTGACGCCGGACGCCAAAGAACCGAGCGTCATGGCGCCAGGCGTCAAGAGCTTGAGCGTCAAGATCATAAACTTCATGACACCGGACACCAAAGAGCCGAGCGTCAAACTGATCATGACGCCAAGCGTCAAGAGCTTGAGCGTCAAGATCTTAAACAGCATGACGCAGAAGTCAAGAAACTACATCACGCCATATCATCATGAAGCTGGAGTATAAGAGTCGAGCGTGAACAGGTTCATGACGCCGAGTGTCAAGATTTTAGACCCCTTCAGATCAGGCGTCAAGAAGTCCCAAGACAGGACGCCGAGAGTCAGGCTCTTGAGAGTCATGACGCAGAGAGCCGACAGTTAAACACTCGTAGCTGCGGATGTCCAAGAGATTGACGTGACATCAGACGTCAGGAAATCGACATTCATGACGTCGGGAGGCAAGACGTCGCTACTTCCATTCGAGGACATTCGGAAGAAAGGGAAGTTGATATCGCCCTTTCTCCAGTGATTCCCTTAGAGGTTGTTTCAGACGAAGAGGATTCAAAGGAACATCATGCTTCGTCAGATTTGGAAAGACTTATGAAAGTCTTTAATTAAATTTTCCCAGAGAGCTTTATTCCAGCTGCGCCTCGTTCCCCTCCTTCAGAGTTTACGCTTGGGAAATCTTCTAATAAGACAAGTTTGTTCATGAGACTTACCTGTCAGATATATATATAGCTGTATTCTCCGAAGTCCGACAGAATTTCAAAACTTACGACAAGTGGGAGGCCAGGTGGTTAGTACCCATTCCCGCTGCTGGGAGGCGGGTATCAGGAACCATTCCCATTTTCTATTCAGATTTTCTCTGTCGCCAGTACTGTCAACACCTGTTTTCAGTACCTCCGTCGTTGGATTTCGTAAACTTTCATTGCCACTTGAGTATTTTGATTGTCTTTTAGTTTTTTAACTTGCATTTGTGGCGAGGCACACGCTATTGTGGACTGTTTTGGATTTTGCTTTTATTTTTCTTGTTTATAAGTTGTTTGGATCTAGTTCTGCAAGTTACAAAGTATGTTGTGTGGAAGAGTGTAGAAGGCTAACGAAGGCTTCGGTAGATCCCCACACTGTATGCACGAGTTGTAGCGGACATGTATCCTTGATAAATTATCGATGGCCTGTTTCCAGTTTGGCTAAGATTTATTGATTCCTCCTATTTGTGCGTTAAGTTATAGATGTCTAGGATCAGGAGGTCTTCCTCCAGGAGCGTGTCAGCGAGTAGAAGTCAGGGTAGTAGTTTTTCACCTGCTAACCCTCCTGTAGACTTTGTGATTCCTAACCCTGTGGTGTTGCCTTCGGGCCCTGAGATTGTGCCTGCGGAAGGTGTTTATGGATTCCATCCGTAACCTGGAATCGAAAGTGCTCACTCTCCAAAGTGGTGGTGTGTAGTGCAGTGATAATATTAGTACCCCTAGTGTTGTGGAGGGGGCGTCAGATTGGCCCTATAATGCCTCTAGGCCTGGACCTCTGTCGGACTCCCAGGAAAAGGGAGTGGGCAAGTCGAAAGCCGAAGGAGGGTTACGGGGGCTTCCCACCGGTCTGGCGTCCCTTCAGCAGGTCCTTATGACGCTTCCCAGGCTGCCAATAATCATGCTTGTGCACGAATCCTTAACGATTGCTTCTCGTCCTCCGAAGCGTCCTCCCCTGCGCAAGGGGTGGAGCTCTCGGAAGGACTCTCGCCCTCTTAAGAGGAGCTTCAGAGAGAAGGACGCTTCACGTCCTTTTTCTCCAGATGCGCTTTGGTCGTCGCCTGAAAGTTTTGATGCTTTCCCACCGCAGAAGAGGACCAGGACATCATCGGAGGATGACGCTTTTGAGCGCCCCAGTCGCTCCGGGGAGAGGGCTGTAGCTTTCTTGTGAGGAGAAGGAAGGCTTCCCCATCGCCCCTCGTCTTCCCCAAGGATGCAGCCCCTTCTCCCTGAGAGGGAGTTTTCCCCTACGAAAGAGATTTTGCTTGGTATGCAGCGGCAGTTGGCTTCGTTTTTCGCCGAGAGGGAGGCAGAGCCACGTCGACGCAGGAAGGATTCGAGGCTGCCTATCTAGAGATCTAAGCAGTCCCCCTCTCCTCCTTTTTCGTCCCCTTCTTCTGCTGCGTCGCCCTCTGGTTTTCGAAGGACACCCCAGCGCGTGTCCAGAGTTTTTGATGAGCGTCACCCCAGACACTCTTCTCTGGACCGTAAGGCTCATCGCAGCAGGTACTGCCGAACTTCTCGACATGACGTTCCTCTCGCTCCCCTTCATGACCCTCCACATGCTGGCTGGCATGACGCTCCTCATGCTGCTCGTTTTGACACTTTTCATGCTGCTGCTGCGAGTCAGGACGCTCGTCAGGGTGCTCTTCAGGACGCTCGTCGGGACACTCATCAGGACACTTGTTAGGACTCTCGTCAGGGCGCTCGTCGGGACGCTCGTCGGGACGCTTGTCAGGACGAATCGTCGGGACACTCATCAGGACGATCGTCAAGACGCCCCCTTCGCGGATCTCCGAGTCGCTTCAGAGGCTGTTGTTAAGAATCCCAAGCCTTGTGCAGCAATTTTTTCTTCGAAGCGGAGGTCCCTTTTTGAGAGTTGGGCCTCAAGGTCTTAGACCTCCTAGTACTTTTATGACTCTGCTGTTGCTCCCGTTGAAGAGGGAGAGTTATTGAGTTCGTCGTCAACTTTGGGCTACCAGGTTTTGGCCCGCCTTCTCAGGGACTTGTTTGTAGACAAGTTCCAACCCTTTGCCCCTCGCTCTCCTCCTTCGCAGTTAGCCTCATCGAAGACGAGGAGAACGCCAGGCTTTGTGAAGAAGACGACGTCTCTTTCTACGTAGAGAGCCTTCAAGAAAGTCCACGATTGGAGGGATTCTAGGAAGGTCCAAGGCAGGACTACTTTTGCCCTGCCTCCATCGAGGGGCGTGCATGGACAAGGCTGTCAGGAATGGTTCAGATGAACTGGCTACCCACTTTTGTACCAGGCTTTTGAAGAAGAGGGCTTTGTACTGTATCTTCGCAGCGAAGTCTGTTTCTCCCTCACAGAGGGCAGAGTTGCTGTTCGCCCCTCTGTTGAGTCATCTTTTCCCTCAATCCATGGTCAAGGATCTTGCTGTCAGCCTGCAGGAAAAGGCTACCTAAGCCTCCTGGCACTGTCGTCCAGTCGTCCAGCAGTCCCTTCGGCTACTCTACTTGGACAGGTTTCCAGGAAACAGTAGCCCTTTCGCGACTCCTGGCAGGTGCCATTCTTCGAGAGAAACGCCTTTTCTACGTTCAGGACTGCGCTGCCGAGGGGGGACCTTCGGGTCCTACCTGGCGTAAGCCCAGTCATTGACAAGGAATCCTGGCCCTTCCTCGATTTCTGCGGGAATCGAGAGGACCACCAACTGCTGATCGTCTGATGAATTCGGGGGGGGTTCACCGAGTGCTTAAGATTCTGTGGAATTTCTAGCACTCGCAGTGTTCGAGTTTTTTTTTTTTTATTTCTCTTAACACTTGGCGAAACCTTGGTCCAAGGTGAGCTAGACGAGAGTCCCCGATAATTTTTACCTCGAATTCGAGAACACCGCCACATGCTCGAATTCCTGTATTAGTTTCTGTCATGTAAGTGGGTTGGCCCCCATTGACAAGATCCTAAACATTCTGTCATGTAAGTGGGTAAGCCCCCATTGAAAAGATCTAGAAGTCTTTGTCAGGTAAGTGGGCTAGTCCCCATTGACAAGAACCAGAAGAACTCTCAGTCATAGGTCACTACCTCGCTGAGGCTCTTCGGGTAAAACAGACTCATAGACAATGTCCATGAAGTCTTATGTTCAATATGGTCTAGTCACATTGTGGTCACGCCCCCGTTGACAGATCCAGAAGAACTCTCAGTCATAGGTCACTACCTCGCTGAGGCTCTTCGGGCAAAGCAGACTCATAGACAATGTCCATGAAGTCTTCTGCCCAATAAGATAAGAAGCTTGAACTGTCCTCTTCGGTTCTCGGTTCACTCTTGGAGCTTTCCTTCGGGAAAAGACTTCTCCTTCATTCTCTTGACTAAGAGAACGAAGGCAGTCGATCTCCAATCCTTACTCTCTTCCTCGCCGAGAAAAGAATGTGGGATGGAGGCCGTTGTACAGATACCTACAATTTACTGCGTATATTACCTTCGCGACATGATTCTGTTAAGCAGTTTGAATTGTTCAGGGTGTACACGCATACCGTAGTTAGCTCTACGGATGGCGACCGAGAGGACTAGTATTCTAATTGAACTGCAAATCGGGGCTCCCTGCAACCTTCCAGGAGTTTCCAGTTTCGCTTTTAGATAATTAAGGTATTGTTACGACAACACCAACTCAGCTTCCGTATTTACCGAAATCTGTTTCGCTTAAATTTATTTGCTTGAACGCTTCTTTCTGCTCGATGGTTCTAGCAAAACGTTTTCCTTCGTAGAATGGAATAGCTGGCAACTCAGGTTGAAGAGTGCACGATGGCTAACGTTGTATAAGACTGCTGTCTCTGTAATAGCAGCTCAGTACCAGCTGGCTCTGTGATGCGCTGTCGGTTACGTCTCTCTCTCCTGCATGACTGACTGACTTACCGCATCTCTGCCCAACAATCACGGACTTAGGTCTCTGATTAACCCTTAAACGCCGACTGGACGTATTTTACGTCGAGATAAATTGTCTGTCGGGTGCCGACTGGACGTATTTTACGTCGACATACAAAAGTTTTTTTTTTAAATTCGCGGAAAAATACTTATAGGCCTACCAACCTAAAACTTTTGAATCACGCGCCTTGGGGGATGCTGGGAGTTCACGGATCAAGGCCTTGTTTTGTTTGAAGCGTGACCCAGGTGCGCATGCGCGATATCCCTTTCTTCTCGCTCCAGCCAGCATCAGTAGCGCACCATCCGAGAGCGATCTTTCGTGAAAAGCACGTTTTTTTCTGGACCTTGTGCGAGACTTTGAGCATTTGTATTGCTACAGGACATTCATAATATGTCTCAACGATGTGTGAACCGTGAAAGGCGCGTTTTACAACCCGTCGGAAGGGATCATGTAAGGCGAGTTTTGACCTGGATGGCTGGCGAGGGGCAGGGGCAGCACCCAGCATGACTCTGAGCCTCAAGGCCGTACTGTGCAGCCACTGTGGCTGAAAGTGTTTTGGACACAGCGTATGCCTTTGGTTACCCCTAGGAAGCATGTGGGCGTCCTTAGGGGCATTCGTAAGCATTTGGGAGGCCTCCAACCAAGGGACATAGATGAATATCTATCGGAGCTTGATCGGGAACATGTCGCAAGTCCTCATTTTGATGGCGGATGGTCATCGAGTGATGAGGACATCAGTCCCGATGAAAGTGATGATGAATCTCTGCCCCCAATGTCCGTTCGCGGCTCACATCCCGAAAGTGAGCTCGAATTCAGTGGGTTCAGTGCTTACAAGGGAATCTGAGGAGGGGGAGGGTGGGGATACGGGGTCAAGTTTTATCGCAGAGGACGATACAAAGAAATGAGGGTGATGTGGCCAACGGGGGTGGGTAGTGTGCAATATCGGGTCCGCACAGGCACGTAGAAGGTCGGTCTCGTCACGCCAGCCAAGGTGAAGGTCGGTCGTCGGAGAGTGACGAGGGGTGGACGGAGGACCCCACCCCTCCTAATTTGCACCCCTTCACGGCAACCCCTGGATCACCGTACCAGTACCCCTGACTGTTTTGGGGTTCATCCAGCTTTTCCTGACGCGGGAATTACTGGGAATACCTGGTACACGAGACGGTGGACTACGCTCGATACTGCCGGTATGAGCTGAGACGACCTTGTCGTATTACTGGCGGGGTTGCAACCTCATTGACATGGCGGAGCATTTTTTTGGGGCTCCACATTTGGTATTTTGGTATGACACCTGCTGTCGACGTCAGGCAATATTGGAGGAGAAATTATTTTTTATGTATGCCGAATGTGCCTGGCGTTATGTCCCGTGATAATTTCCTGGCGTTGGACAGGTACTTCAACGCCTTCAACCGAAGGGCCATACCCCGGAATAACAGTGATCGCCTCATTTTAGTGCGTACAGTGTTGGATTATATCCGTGAGCGGTGTAGTAATCTCGTGATTCCTGGAAAGAACCTGTCTTTGGATGAGGGGATGATGCCTTACAAAGGACGTCTTTAGTATAAAAGTGTATAACCCAAGAAGCCAAAGAAATATGGTGATTTCTTTCTCATTACCGAGGCCAACACTGGATACGTTGTGGACTTTTCAGTGTATACCGGGGTCTTCTCCACGCTGCGTGACACTGTATTCAACCTTGTGGGTACGTTTCCGTAACCAGGGATATCACCTGTTTATGGATAATTATTATAACTCGGTATCCCTGGCCCAGGAACTGTATGAATCAGGTGTTCACGTCAGTGGTATCCTTCGGTTGGTGCGGGGGCCCCGAATGTCCTCAAGAGGTTCGCTAGTCATCCGCAACACCTGGCAAGAGGAAAGACAGAGTGGCGGCGGAAGGGCGCTGTCTTCGTCATCTGTTGGAAGGGTGTCCGACTCGTCCCCATGATTACGAGAGTCATGAACCCATCCAAGAAGAGATCGTACAGTGGAAGAAGACACGTCGACAGGGCCGAGTTGTGTTTGAGGAGTTTCGTACCGAGCGGCCTACCGTCATTGGGCACTACAACAGGCACATGGGAGGAGTTGATCTCTTTGATCAGCTCATCCAGTACTATCCCTTCGCCAGGAGAACCAGAAGTGGACACAGAAGCTCCTCAAATACATCCTTCAGTTGGCCCTCCAAAATGCCTACATACTGTACTGTGGGTACCACCGCGGTGACAATCTTCCGAGGTTGACCCCACCATACATTCCTAGAGGTAGCCGTGAATCCTCATCAAACTTCGATCCCGATGAGTGGCCTTCCATAACTGCCCCCTGCCCCGAGCTGCAGATCTGGCCCTAGAGGAAAGGGCAGATAGGAGGGCCAACTTCGCTCGACCTGCCGCCGCCCTGCTGCCGCCGCCCCCCCCCCGCCCCAGCTGGACGACGCCCCTGCTGACGACACCCCTCTTGCTGCCGGCCCAGCCATCACCGCTTCTCGTCGGGTAGTGGACCCTGCGTGTTGGCTGCAGCCAGGGGAACACATACTGGAGGCCTTACAAGGGCGAAGGCAGAAACGGGTGCCGGGTGTGCCATATGAATGGCAGAAGGAGAGACACCCGGTTCTTCTGTCGTATCTGCAAAGCTGCTCTTTGCAGGATAGGGGAGTGTGACCGAAAGTACCACAATAAGGTCATGTATTGGAGCGCGCCCCCTAAACCGACAGCGGAGGGCGCACGGGGCCGCCGGGTCCATCAGCAGTAAGGGCGCGCGTCTCCCTCCTCCACCGGTACCTCGTCATGTCGAGTGGAAAAAAATGCAAGACTCTTCAATGGAGGAGGGAGAAAACAAGAATAGAACGAAGAGTCAGGATTACGAGTGAGTATTCTGCATTTATTTTATATTTAGTTTTATATTTATTACAATTTTTTATATATCTGAATGTGTGCATGATAAAATAATAAGATATTTCATTGTATGCGAAAAGAGAAGTGTCACCTGCATTCCTTTTATTTATGTATTGGTACCAGAATCGAAGAATGTAATATATATTTTACGTATAAAAAAGTAAAACTTATATATATATAGATATATATATATATATATATATATCTAGATATATATATATATATATATATATATATCTATATATAATATATATATATTATTATATATATTATAAATATTTTTTTTGGGGGGTAAGCAAATTACTTACAGTCTAGTAATATTCAATCATTTTACCTTCACTTTAAAACAAATTGCAAGTCTCTAGAACAATATCTTGATTTATGGTGAATATTTGAAAAAAATATTTTTATTCCCTCCGCGCGCCGATTCTCGGCAGTGAATCTCCGAAATGCGTAGGTCACATTCTCCTAATATTTTGTGCCTTTTCATATTACGCTTATTTTAAAGGTTTATATATGGAAATGTGCGCAAAAAACATGCACCCAATATAACAGAAAATATGGAAGGTTGTAGCATTTCTAATTTTTGAATATTTGCATATAAAGTCGATAAGTAAGAAAAAAACTACGATCGGTCACTTTGACTCAACAGAAATGGTCAAAAAAACGCATTTGTACATAAAAATCTTACAATCTAGTAATATTCAATCATTTATCTTCTTACTTTACATATTGCAAGTCTCTAAACAATATCTCGATTTATGGTGAATTTTTGAAAAAATATTTTTTTTCCCTCCGCGCGCCGATTCTCGGCCGAAAATCTCCGAAAAACGCGTAGGTCACATTCTCCTAATATTTTGTGCCTTTTCATATTACGCTTATTTTATAGTTTTGTATATGGAAATGTGCGCAAAAACATGCACAATATAACAAAAAATATTGGAAGGTTGTAGCATTTCTCATTTTTAAAATATTTGCATATAAAGTACGATACATACGAAAAAAACTACGATCGGTCAATTTTGACTCAACCGAAAAGGTCAAAAAATGCATTTATAACATAAAAATCTTACAGTCTAGTAATATTCAATCATTTATCTTCATTTTAAAACAAATTGCAAGTCTCTAGAACAATATCTCGATTTATGGTGAATTTTTGAAAAAAATAATTTTTTCCCCTCCCGCTCCGCGCCGATTCTCGGCTGAAATCTCCGAAACGCATAGGTTCACTTCTCCTAATTTTATTTGTGCCTTTTCATATTAGCTGCTTATTTTATAGTTTTATATATGGAAAATTGGCGCAAAAAACATGCACAATATAACAAAAAATATTGGAAGGTTGTAGCATTTCTCATTTGTGAAAATATTTGCATAGTACGATAAGTACGAAATAAACTACGATTGGTCAACTTTGACTCAACCGAAAAGGTCAAAAAAACGCATTTGTAACATAAACATCTTACAATCAAGTAATATTCCAATCCTTTATCTTCATTTTGATTTTTAAAACATATTGCAAGTCTCAGAACAATATCTCTATTTATGGTGAATTTTTGAAAAATATATATTTTTTTCCCTCCACACGACGATTCTCGGCCGAAAATCTCCGAAACGTGTAGGTCACATTCTCCTAATATTTGAGCCTTTTCATATTACGCTTTTTTTAAAGGTTTATATATGGAAATGTGCGCAAAACATGCACAATATAAAAAAAAATATTGGAAGGTTGTAGCATTTCTCATTTTGAAATATTTGCATATAAAGGTACGATAATAGGAAAAAAACTACGATCGGTCAACTTTTGACTCAACTGAAATGGTCAAAAACGCATTTGTAACATAAAAATCTTACAGTCTAGTAATATTCAATCATTTATCTTCACTGTTAAAACATATTGCAAGTCTCTTGAACAATATCTCAATTTATAGGTGAATATTTGAAAAAAATATTGTTATTCCGTCCGCACGCCGATTCCTCGGAGCCGAAATCTCCGAAACGCGTAGGTCACATTCTCCTAATATTTGTGCCTTTTCATATTACGCTTTTTTAGAGGTTTATATATGGAAATGTGCGCAAAACATGCACAATATAACAAAAAATATTGGAAGGTTGTAGCATTTCTCATTTTTGAATATTTGCATATAAAGTACGATAAATAGGAAAAAAACTACGATCGTCAACTTTGACTCACTGAAATGGTCAAAAAACGCATTTGTAACATAAAAATTTTACAGTCTAGTAATATTCAATCATTTATCTTCACTTTAAAACATATTGCAAGTCTCTAGAACAATATCTCTATTTCTGGTGAATATTTGAAAAAAATATTTTTATTCCGTCCGCGCGCCGATTCTCGGCCGAAAATCTCCGAAACGCGTAGGTCACATTCTCCTAATATTTGTGCCTTTTCATATTACGCTTTTTTTTAGAGTTTTATATATGAATTTGCACAAAAACAAGCACAATATAACAAAAATTATTGGAAGGTTGTAGCATTTCTCATTTTTTTTTATATTTGCATATAAAAAAGAAAAAATTTTAAAACAAAAATTCGACATTCGGTCAACTTTAACTCGTCGAAATGGTCGAAAACTGCATTTGTAAGCTAAAACTCTTTACAGTATCGTAATATTCAATCATTTTCCTTCATTTTGAAACAAATTGCAGTCTCTAAACAATATTTCGATTTATGGTGAATTTTTTAAAAAATTATTTTTTTACGTCCGTAAGCGCTACGAATTCATGCATCATTTTAATTTTGTGATAATATTTCTCTGTGTTGCCTTTTAAATCGTTTTACAATGTGTTATAATACCAAAATGATCGCAATTTAGTTGCACAGTTACAACGAAAAAAAGTAACTTGTTACCTCTAACCGTTTGGCGCACCGCGATTTGAATACAATTATATATGAAATTTCGTTTTGCGCTATCATATATCGCATTATTTATATATTGATAATGATAATTTTTTTTCAAAAAAAGGTTTCTGGATGGTTTGCATACTAAACTTGTCTAAGCAATGACAAAACAAAAGGAGCCAAAAATGAACTCTTAATCTTGAAAACTAAGCGCGCTGTGATTTTTTGAAAAAAATATTTTTTCCCCGCTTCCGCGCTCACTCTCAAAAACCCCTCCGGCACGGGCGGGAGTCATTTTTTTATTACCCACCAGCTTCAGCGTTTAAGGGTTAATGGGAATTCTCGCATGCATGAATAAACATCGCCTTCGCTTTGCGAGAATTTTTTTCAACAGATATCTCTTAGACTTTTTCTTTTCTGTTTACCGCACTGTAACAGAATTCGGTACTAGTCTACCGCTGCATAGCACTACGATAATGAGTAATGTTTTTTCTCCAGACATCTGAGCTTACTTTTATAAATATCTCGTATTCGTAGGTGGACAATTGTTCCTGGTTCACCACGATTTAACAGATGTGTAGGAAGACAGTGCCTGTTCCCCGGCTTGGCAGCTCTGCTTCCAAAGGTTCAGCCCATGAGAAGCAGTTCTGCAGGCAGTTCTTCCCGAGGTTTTTTCGTTTCTGAAAAACGCCCCGCTTTCATGGACCTCGTCTTCTCATCGGGAAGTAATGAAATAGCGGTTAGCGTTTTCACTCATTGATAAGCACAGGTGCAGATTCTGAAGAATCTTTCGCTCGATTTGGCTGTGAAGAAGTAGGTTGTTTCTCTGTCCTCCTCCTGCTTCTTCGCCGCATAGTGTTGTTTCTCCTGGGCTGAGATTCAACTACTATGAGGATATCTTGCCTTCAGGAACATTGGTCTCTAAAAGGCATAAACTTTTGCCTGCTGGGCACATGCCCTACAGAATCGTCACCTCGCCGTCCGGCATCGGTGACAAACAAATATGCGTTTTTATAGTCTTTCGGCATAGCCCTTCAAGGCGAAGGTCACGTGACTTGCTCGGATACTTAGACAACTTACCTCGATGCCGAACTCAGTCAGTCAGCAGCGGTTGAAGTGGCCAGGTCTATTACAAACTCGCTTTAGACTCGGTTTCAATGTACAGAACTTTGCTGCGGAGCAACACTGAGGACGAAAAAGTGTCAGACACCTAGAAAGAAGAAAAGCTGGCAGTCCCAACTATCAAAGGATAGGAATATGTTGTCAGCGGTTTTAGACATAGAGGTGTGGATCTAGCAAACAACAAGGACCTTCTCAAGCTTTTAAGGTCTTTTGAAACCACTAAGGTGGCTCAGCCAAAGCTGCCTTCCTGCAACTTGGACGTGGGTTTGAAGTTCCTGATGTCCAGTCCATTCGAGCCTCTCCATTCTGCGACGTTGAGGGATGTGACCAGAAAGGCCTTTTTTCTAACCGCTCCGGCGACGGTGAAGAGAGTTAGCGAAGTTCAAGCCATCAGCAAACATGTAGGCTTTAAAGGACATAATGCTGTATGTACCTTAAGCCCTACGTTTTTAGTCAATAATGAGATCCCGTCTAACCCTTGGCCCAGGAGCTTGGAAATCAAGGGTATGGCGAAAATTCTTGGTCAAGAGCCAGAGAGAGTCCTGTGCCCTGTCAGGGCTCTCAAATTTTTATTTGGATAGAACGAGTGGCCGAGGCACGCCGCTACGTACATAGATGCATCATGGGTGGGATGCTGACCAATAAGAGAGAAGGATCTCATGGCGGTGACTAGCATCAGGAACCAATGGGAGAGCAGGAGGATGGTGGCGAGTCTACTCAGTTGGCGGCGCGTGAGTTTCAAAATTGTTATCAGTGGTTCGGGCGAATCTCGGACTTTACAGAAACCTTTCGTATCTTGAAAACTTTTCGTATATAGAGCCGTTAAATTTTTCGTGTTAGCTTTCATATCTCGAGTTTTTTGTAAGTTGAGCCTTTCGTATCTCGAGGTACCCACTGTATATATATATATATATATATATATATATATATATATATATATATATATATATATATATATATATATATAGTATATATATATGTGTATAATATATATATATATATATATATATATATATATATATATATCTATATATATATATATGTCTATATATATATATATACATATATATATATATATATCTTATATATATATATAATAATAATATATATATATATATATATATATATATATATATATATATATATATATATATATATATATATGTATATATATATATATATATATATATATATATATATAATATATATATATATATATATATATATATATATATGTAGGTATATATGTATATATATATATGTATATATATATGTATGTATATATTTATATTATATATTTATATATATATATATATATATATATATATCTATATCTATCTATTTTATCTATATATATCTATATATATATGTAAAAAATATTCATTAAAAATATAAGGCATTTTTACGGCACAATTTTCAGTTAACGGCGTCGGTAGCCCCCGTTGTCTAACGAGTTCATACATTTGTAGAAATGCCGTTCAGACCATAAAGGTTATGCAAATTATATTAACAAATTTTATGGAGAGTTATTACATAAGTATTAGGGTAAAATATATGCCTCTGACGCTGTTCTATGCCGAAAATACCGAGTTACATAAGTGCAAATTTAGCTATGGATGTGTCGATTTATAAATGTTCATGCTTTTATGTTTAAAATTTGTATGAAAATGTATTACATATAGGTTATTTTTATTTCTGTACAGAAATACGTATGATAAAAAGGCAGCTTTTGAAACTCCCCTTCACGTTATCAAATGCGATGTTTTGTCATGTTCTTCCTTGTGAGCCGTCGCCTGCCGCTCTTCCAAAAATATAGAGTTAAAAAAAGTGCAAATTAGCTATTGATGTTTCGATTTTATAAATGTTCATGCTTTTATGTTTAAAATGTGTATGGAAATGTGTTACGTATGGGGTATTTTTATTTCTGTGCAGAAATATGATAAAAAGGCAGCTTTTGAAACTGCCCTTTACGTGATCAAATACGATGTTTTTTCATGTTCGTTCTTTTAAGCCTCCGTCTGCCGCTCTTCCGAAAATATAGTTAAAAAGAGTGCAAATTTAGCGATCGATGTGTCGATTTTTTAAATGTTTATGCTGCTATGTTTAAAATGTGTATGAAAATATATTACGTATAGGGTATTTTTATTTTTGTACATAAATATAATACAAATTAAGGCAGCCTTTGTAACTACGCTCCACGTTGTCAGGTGATGTTCTTTCATGTTCGTTCTTGTCCGCCACTGTTCCGAAAAATCCATGGTGTTATTTTATTAATTATGCATCTTTTTCATAAATCCTTTAAAAAGTTATACATTACTTCACTGTATCCAATAATATTGTATGTATTCTCATATTATCATATTATAAAATACTACGCCAAATCTAAGCCAGTATTCCGCGGAGCGGCCAATGTTGTGGTTTGAAATCGGTTGATGGCGAATACGAGTTTGTTTTGCCATAATTAACGAACGCAATTCTGAGCGAATTCTCTTGCTTCTAAAGGCAGTCCCCGGGTTACGACGTTCCAAGGTTACGACGCTTTTCAATTATATTCATCAGACATTATTTCCAGGGTTACGACGCATGTTCCAGGGTTACGATGCCTACAACGCTCATCTGGCAAATGAAATATGACACCAAAAATACAAAATAATCAATATTTGAAGGTTTTTTTTTATGAAAAATGCCATAAGAATGCAGTTTACATAGCTTTCAATGCACCTAAAGCATTAAAAGTAAGGTTTTCTCAAGAACGGAACCCCCGTTGTAACCCGGGGACTGCCTGTAGTTAGCATATACAAATATCTAGATACTTAACTTATATGAGACAAGGTTATTTTTCCTTATACGTGTTTTTAGGTGGAAATATGAATTGAATGTCTCGTTGTGAATGTGAACTACTTTTTTTTCTTTAACAGATTAGGTTGGCGGCATGTTTATTGCGTAAGAAAAAATTATGTGATTCCGTTCGCAGTTCTCCTTTATATCATTGTAATACAAACTTTACGTTATTTATCTTATATCGGCGTGAAACCAACAGTAAAATTTTTTCAAGCACAGTAGTTTTGATTAAAATTATTTTATCTCAATTTTATCTACGGTTGTGTTTGATGGCATACGTTTACTGGAGATTTATCCTTGTTGCCGATTTACGATAATAGTCATTAGCAGCCTGAACAGTTTTCTCAGCTTCAGTTATAACTAGGTTTAAATTTAACAGTATATTTTCCCGATTGATCTTTGATCTATAGCGAATAAAGTTATTACATTAAGATATCTCAGTTCTATTCTACATAACGTCATTTATAACAACTACGGTAATAGTGTACCGTAGTACGATGATTGAAATACAAGCCAAAAGGATGTTATCCAATTCGGTTGTACTTAGAAAAGAAAAAAAAAAAAAGTCATTTCTCGTTCGGTTATTCATGGCTGTACGCGTTCACGCAACGAGTATAACGTTAAAACCATACTTTCATCATTCTCTTTTGCTGTTATTGAACTTATGTACTAGATGGGTTAAAGTAAGGCTATTGTAATTTTGTCTCTCATAAAATCGGGCTATCGTAAGACAAATTATCATAACTTGAACACTACAGCTACCTGTACACTGTATAAACCTTATTATATCTTTACATACTCTAGACACCCAAAGGATTAAAGCTAGGCTTTTTTCACTTTACAGTATTTATAATGCTATAATGTACTGTACAGTAAATTCTATAGTACTATACTGCATAAATATAATTTTACTTATTGCGCCATTGCAGGATTACGGGGCCTTTGAGACTGGTCTAGAGTTTCGAAAGAAGGTGGGCAGCGGCCGTAGGCTTTAAAATCGCTTAGCATCAAAAATCACTTAGCGTCGGCGGCCAGGAACGGAACCCCTGCCGCTAACCGAGGGCCGCCTGTATATATATATATACGGTGGAACCTCAACATACAAAAGTTCCTATTTACGAAAAATCCAAGTTACAAAAGCAAAGACGAAGATTTTTTTGCCTCTGTATATGAAAATAATTCAGGTTGCGAAAGGGTAAAGTCCGAGATTCGCCTGGACCACCAAGAAAAATTTAAAAACTTGCATGCCGCCAACTGAGTAGACTCGCCACCATCTTCCCACTCTCCCATTGGTTCCTGATGCTAGTCACTGCCATAAGATCCTGCTCTCCAATTGGTCAGCATCATGCCTCTATGTAAAGGCGTTCATTGACCATTTTTTGCGGCATTGTTATCGTAAACACTGGAATTCGTTCGTTCACATATACGTACTTTGTTTGTTAACATAAATTCGTGTTAGTGATTTTGCTTTCGTTGTACTATAAGTTACTTTATTGTGTTGTGTGTGAACTTAATTACCTACGTTATTAGCCATGGGTCCCAAGAATGTTGCTGAAGTTCACAGAAAGAAGAGGATGCTTTCTATGGAGAATGAAGATGGAGATAATCAAGAAGTGTTAATGTTTTCTGCCATTTGTTAATGTTTCGTAAAGTTTAATGTTAATGTTTTTTGCCATTTTTTAATGTGTTTCGTAAAGTTAAGTGTTCATGTTTTCTGCCATTTGTCCTCCTCCTCTGTCGCCACTTTCGGAGATCACCTCACTCGAAAGGTAAGGTTCCACATTTTGCTACATGTACGTGAAGTATTTCTTATACCATGTACAATAATACCCTTTATGTACTGGTACGTACTACAATAAAGGTTATGTTAGGTATTGAATGGTCCAAATAGTTGTATTTCATTGTTTATTGGTCAATTTAGCTTTATTATAAAATTTACTGTGGTGTTTTTGTAGGGCTTGGAACAAATTAGGCAATTTACATGTAAAACGTAGTTCAAGATACGAAAAAATCAGGTTACTAAGGCCGCTTCAGAACATTAATTTCGTATCCTGAGGCACTATTGTGTATATATATATAATATAATATATATATATATTATCCTATATATCTATATATTATATATATATATATATATATATATATATATATATATATATATACAGGTGGTGGTGGCCTACGACGTTCCGGGATTGGTTTACGACGCTTGTCAATAGACATTATTTCCAGGGTTACGACGCCTACAACAGTCATCTGGGAGATTAAATATGACACCAAAAATGCAAAATAATCAATATTTGAAGGTTTTTTTTTATGAAAAATGCCATAAGAATGCAGTTTACATAGTTTTCAATGCACGCAAAGCATTTAAAGTAAGGTTTTCTTAGGATTTTTGATGATGTTGCGGCTTACGACGATTTTCGGCTTACGACGCGTCTCAAGAAGGAACCTCGTGTAACGGGGACCGCCTGTATATATAGTATATATATTGAATGATATTATATATATGTGTATATATATACCCTTTCCAGTAAAATTTCCCAAGTCCATCCTCTTGACCCCACTTTATGGCAGTAAGTCAAACAGCACTTGGAATGATCATAATCTCAATGAAGAGTGCCTTGGAACCTAGATGGCATAAATTTAAGGTTATCTTGCAGTGGTGGGTTCATAGTAAATCATTTTAAATAAGTACAGTCAACCGCTGCTATTTGAGAGTTTGCAATTCGCAGACTCGCATATTCATGGATTTCTCTATGGAACATGTGGTATATACATTCGTTATGGAAAATTTGCCTATTCACATTATTTTCCACCAAGAAATCATTAAATTATTACTGTATTTTCATTTCATTTTCATGACTAAATGAACTTTTTGTGATAATGCTTGGCTATAAGCATTTTCATAGGGTTTTTTAGGATTAAACTATCCAAATAGGCAGTTCAAAAGCTTTTTAGAGGGGTTTTAAGTATTCACAGATTTTAAGCTATTTGCAGGGGTTTCTGGTACACATCCCCCACAAATAAAGGTTGTCTACAGTATTACAGTAATCTCTTGTATCAGTAAGAATAGAGCCAAGGGCCTGCTAGACAGGGTAAAATAAAAACTCTGCAGATGTAAAATGGCAATTCGGCTATACCCCTACCTTGTCTATAACACATAATTGCACACATGAAGTATGCTTATAAACCGAAATCAACCCTCTTTAGTCTTGTTATACTTATAAACAACCCAAAATACATTGTACAGTACTGTACAATGTATTCTTAGCTGCAGGAAAAAGGGCAGGTGTATCAGGCTTATCTCCCCATCCTAATACATAAAAGTAAATATTCCTTTTCTTCATGGCATAGTATTTTGGAGTAACAGGCTTCTGTGCTTTTTTATGTGATAAGTGAAGTGTATTTAATTGACCATCCCAACTCATGACCTTACTAGCAAGGGACAAGTCACTTGAATTCCAAAGTTTGCAGGTTTCAAAGGCTTTGGTTCAGTTTTTAGAGTAGCAAAAAGCCATCCCAACTTCAATAAATTGTTACTAATGTTGTAATAAAGTATGGTTTTATAGTAGCAAATGAAAGTTTTTAAAAATCAATGTAGATTTTTTAATACAAACCCATTTTCGTCAAAGAAAATGCCTCTTATCTATTTTGTTTTTGCATTAAAACCACATAAAACAAGAATGACTCTTAATGGCCACCAATGGGCACTTTAGAGCCTAGATGCACAGTCAGTTGTTCCTATAGGTGTCTTAGGATTGTGCTAAACAGTCAACTGCTACAGTAAAGGGATAAGTTGTGTTTCAAAAAGAACATGTTCTTAAAAATTTGTGTTCTATGAATATAAACAATGGATGGTAGGCTTGCTTGCTAATTTCCAGCAGTAAATAAAGTATTATAGATTAATTAGCTTGCCACTAATGGCCTGACATGGAAATTTATGGCACTTGTATGAAATAAAAACTGTTTCAGGAAGTTTCCAGATTTTATAACAACTCTAAACTTGTGTCGTTAATATACATTTTCAGACATGAGGGAAAGAAGAGACCGTGAAGAAGAAGAAAAGAGAAAAAAGGAAAGGGATGATAGGGACAGGAAAAGAAGAGACAGGTAGGATTTTTTATATTTTTGTTAAAAGGTCTTCTGAAAGAAGAGTTTCATGTTAACTTTCATGTCATTTTTTTTTTTTTTCCGAAGATCAACTGTTAAGCATGCAAGATGATTTGGAACATATTCCCCTCATGTACTTTAATATAACAACAATAAGTCTTTGTTTCTACACAAATACAAACCTTCAGTCTTAACATAGGATTTTGCTCGTAAGCACAAGCTGGAATACCTGTTAACTTTCAAACAAGGTCGTTGGCTACCAACAGTATGGGGGAAGCCCTGTCCACTTGTCAATCTGCGTTCCACTTTGCTCTCGGCTGCCATCGTGTGAAGAAGTGTGCGCTTCTGTGCCTGACTTCTGTTTGCTTTATTTTGTTTTACCTTTTGTTGTTATATTTTTGAGTGATTTGTGTTTGTGATATAATTACTGTTTACAAACCCCTCAATCACTTGAGCCCTTTGAAGATAAAACTGCTTGGTTAGACACTGTCCAAGGGAGGAAAGACGGTGTACAGGTAGTCCTTGGTTATCGTTAGTTTTACAGGACTTGTCTAGTGATGAGTTTCAGCGCCAGTATGCACTAATTTCCTCTTATCGGTGCTGATAATTAGATATTGGTCCCGATACATACAGAGGTGCCGATAACCAAAAATCTGTAGTTTTTGGTTATTTGTGATTTTTGGTTATCATCATGCCATTGGAACAGAACCCCTGGCAATAACTGGGGACTGCCTATATTTGGTTTGTCTTTTTTGAGGTTGATCCTCATTTTTTATAATTTTTTATCATTTTTTCTCGTATGTCACACTGTGACATGAGTATAATGAACAATCTAACCAAACTTAATTCTTTAGATGATGTGGGGGCTGAAGGCCTTAAAGAGTTATGTGCTTCTTTAGGCCTCTTGGGAGAGCTGAGTGTCTTTTGCTATTATTATTCAAAAAATGAGTAATAATAATCAACTTGATAATCAGTCTCATGCTCAAGGGGCTTACCAGTATCTGCTCTGACTGTGGCCAGGACGACTTACCAGACACAGTGTCTGCTGGAAGTAGGACTGCTCCTATGCCTTTGGTAACCCCTCATGCAATATCAGGATTTAGTTCCCAGGACTACGGTACACATCATCTGTGATTGTTGTTCTCCTCTATATACTGTTGCCGAATGTACAGTTGGTGAATTCAAGAAGAGGACAAGGAAGTCGTCGTTGTTGTCTTCGTCATAGAGTGCCTCCTCCCCCTTCTCCCAAGCTAACAACCAGATGGGGAAGGTTACCTAGTGCTCCCATTGCCTTGCACACAGGTGCAACTGCTTCCAGAGACCCCAGTAGCTTACCTACCCGGATCCGGATCACCAGTGCTGACCCCAGTACTGGTCTATCGGTACCAGACCTAGTCTCATTAGGGGTACTGTGGTAACTGCTCCAGTTGCCAAGTGCATGGGTGCAACCACTACCCAGGGTTCTTTGGACCCGCATTGTACCAGCACCGGTCCTGGTAGGGTTCCTACCCAGGCCGTCTGTACTGCTGCTCCCATTGTTGAGTGCATGTTGGGTGCATCGCTACCTAGGGTTCTTCTGACCCCCATGGTACTGGCAACAGCCCCAGTAGGTTCCTATCCAGGCCTTCAGTACTGCTGCTCTCGTTGCCGAGCGCATGGGTGCAGCTGCTACTGGGGGTTCTTCAGACCCCCATGGTACTGGCCCTGGTAGGCTTCCCACCTGGGCCCTCAGTACTGCTGCTCCTGTCACCAAACAAATGGGTGCAACTGCTACCCAGGGTTCTTCAGACCCCTGGGGTATTGGGTCCAGTAGGCCACCTACACAGGCTATTAGTGCTGTCCATGGTTTCTTACTACTGATGTTCCTATTGCTGGCCATATAGGTGCAACTGCTACTGGGGCTTCTTCAGACCCCTGGTGTACTGGTACAAGCCCCAGTGACCTGCCTACCTAGCCCGCTGGTTATGGTCCCATGCCAGTGCCTGCCCTGCTGTGGTGTAGACCCTATGTCAGTACTAGCTCCAGCAGCCCATCTAATGGTATTAGTAAGGGTCCTTGGTCCATGATCCCGGTCCTGGATGCCAGCGGATTCCAGTAAGGAAAGGTGAGCAAAGACCATGCAGGTGCCTCCCCCTACTCATCAAGAGAACAGTCCAGGGGTCCAAACAGTGGCCTGGTGACCTCTTGGTCACACAGGCAAAGCAAGAGGGGGCTCCTGCTCCATCTTCTTCCCTTGTAGAAACCTTAGCTTCTAAGTAAGATGAAGTTGGATGGGTCTCCAGCAGGGACCCTCTCTCTCTTATCTTCCTCTGTTGGAGGAAGCTAGCATGGTGTTCAAACTCGAGAAGTATGCATTCATTATTTAGCTTTTTTAGAGACCGTGCCAAACTTATGCAAAAATTCCCTTTGAACGAGGGGGTCTGGAACCTTACCTCACACAAGCTCGAGCTATACAAAGATCATCCGACAATAACTGAATTTTCAGCACTGATATGCACCAATCCCCAGGTATCAGCGCCGATAACTATGGATTAGCACTATTATCGCTGATTTACAGTTATGGGAGTTTTTCGGTTATCATTCTGCCATTGGGAACGGAACCCCCGCTGATAACCGGGAACTGCCTGTACTCATCAGTTATGTATGTTGATTAACCCTTAAACGCCGACTAGACGTATTTTACGTCGACATTTTTTGTCTCTTGGGTGCCGACTGGACGTATTTTACGTCGACGTATAAAAGTTTTTTAAAAATCGCGGAAAAAATACTTTTAGGCCTACCAGCCGAAAACTCTTGAATCACGCGCCTTGGGGGATGCTGGGAGTTCACAGATCAAGGTGTTGTTTTGTTTACAATCGTTACGCAGGCGCGCAAGCGCGAATTTCTTTCTTGCCGCACTAAAAAGTATCTGTGACACATCTCTGAAATTATTTCGTCACATTGACATAATTTTTGTACCATTTTAAATTAGCCGTTACATGGAGTATTATATATGAAAATGTGTGCCTTTTTATGTAGAATACAACAAAAAAATACTCATGATTGTAGCTTTTATCAGTTTTGAGATATTTTCATATAAATTACGATAAGTGCCAAAATTTCAACCTTCGGTCAACTTTGACTCTACTGAAATGGTCGAAAAACGCAATTGTAAGCTAAAACTCTTATATTTTAGTAATATTCAATCATTTACCTTAATTTTGCAACTAATTGGAAGTCTCTAGCACAATATTTCGATTTATGGTGAATTTATGAAAAAACTTTTTCCTTACGTCCGCGCAGTAACTCTTCCGAAAAAAATCATACATGCGATTACGGTAATGTTTGCACCATTTTAAAATTAGCCGTTACATAAAGTTTTATATATGGAAATGTGCGCAATTTTATGCACAATACAACTAAAAACAACCCATGGTTGTAGCTTTTATCAGTTTTGAAATATTTTCATATAAAAAATGATAGGTGACAAATTTTCAACCTTTGGTCAACTTTGACTCTACCGAAATGGTCGAAAAACGCAATTGTAAGCTAAAACACTTATATTCTAGTAATATTCAATCATTTACCTTCATTTTGCAACAAATAGGAAGTCTAGCACAATATTTCGATTTATGGTGAATTTATGAAAAAAATAACATTTTCTTTACGTCCGCGCGGTAACTCTTCCGAAAAAATCATATGTGCGATTGTGGTAATGTTTGCACCATTTTAAATTAGCCGTTACATAAAGTTTTATATATGAAAATGTGCGCAATTTTATGTAGAATACAACAAAAAATAATTGAAGGTTGTAGCTTTTCTCATTTTTGAAATATTCGCATATAAATCACGATAAATAGAAAAAAAACCACGTTCGGTCAACTTTGACTCTACCGAAATGGTCGAAAAATGCAATTGTAAGCTAAAACTCTTACAGTCTAGTAATATTGAGTCATTTATCTTCATCTTGAAACAAATTCAAAGTCTCTAGCACAATATTTAGATTTATGGTGAATTTAAAAAAAAACTTTCCTTCCCTCCGCACGCGGATTCTCCGCCACAAATCTCCGAAATGTGTACGTCCCATTCTCGGAATATTTGCTCCATTCCATATTAGGCATTTCATAGAGTTTTATATATGAAAATGTGTGCAATTTCATGTAGAATAAAACTAAAAATATTTGAAGGTTGTAGCTTTTCTAATTTCCAAAATAATTGCATATAAAAAAATATATAAAAAAAATTGACATTCGGTCAACTTTAACTCGTCAGATATGGTCGAAAACTGCAATTGTAAGCTAATACTCTTACAGCATAGTAATATTCAATCATTTGTCTTCATTTTGAAAGAAATTGGAAGTCTCTAGGACAATATTTAGATTTATGGTGAATTTAAAAAAAAAATATTTGTTTACGTCCGCGCGTTACGAATTCATGCATTATTTTGTGATAATATTTTCTCTGTGTTGCTTTTATCATTTTACAATGTGTTATATACCAAAATGATTGCAATTTAGTGCACATTACAACGAAAAAAAGTAACTTGTTACCTTTAACCGTTTTGCCCACAGTGCGATTTGAATACAATTATATATGAAATTTCGTTTTTGCGCTATCATATATCGCATTATTTATATATGATAATGATAATTTTTTTCATTTCTGATGGTTGCATACTAAACTAAGCGCGCTGTGATTTTTTGAAAAAAATATTTTTTCCGCTTCCGCGCTCCTTCCGAAACACCTCCGGCACATGGGAGACAATTTTTATTTTACCGCTTCGGCGTTTAGGGGTTAAGATGATGATCAATTAGCTTTGCAGTCTGATGAATGACAATGAAGATCTAACTGCACTGCAAAGCAGAGGAGTTACATACATCTCATATTAGGGCGCCTCTTCCCATTCTTTAGAAGGCGCTTTATCTGGGCTTTGGGAGATACTTCTACAGGCACTACTACAGGCGATTGGGGAGGCACTTCTTCACGGGTTTGAGGAGGCTTTGGAGTGTCCTTTTTCGTTCATTTAATAAAAATAGTGTAGGCAGCTGCTGTCACTGCTGCTTCTTGCTGATAAGGGCTTGATTATAGGGCACCAATGCCACATCAAGGGCATTTGGAAACTTTAAGGAGGTTCCATATTAGGATCCCAACCTGGCATGTCTTCTTCCTCACTGGCAGACTTCGTCAGCTTTTCTAAATCCTGGTCTATCAGGGGGTCAGAGTGGGCATCAATGAGGGTGCCAATTTCATCCTCAGTGATGTCATCAAAGCCTCCTCCACCAAGAATCCTTGCCAACTGAACCACCTTATCATGGCTGAATGTTGAATTTCTTCAGGAGAGAAGCCCTTATAATCATGCACAGACTCTGGCCACACCTTTCAGCACCCTTTCAGGATCTCCTCCATGTCCTTCAATGATCAGTTGATGATGGACAGACATGGCAGTTGTGAATTTACATGAATGCTCTTTCAGTGTAAATTCTTTGTCAGTGTCCATAGCATTCACAAGGTGCTCAAGGGAGTTCTGGGTGTAGAGTGCCTTGAAGGCATGGATCATGGCCTGGTCCATAGGCTGGAGGAGAGAGGTGGTGCTGGCAGAAAGGAACTAGAGTTGGACCCCCTCATAATAGAAATCCAGAGGGTGGCCACCAACATAATCCATAATCAACAACACCAAGAATTCAATGCACAAGTCATTCAGGTATTGCCTACCTTGAGGGATGAAGCTCTGAATTAACAATAGACAGCAATCCCTTAATCTTATTCTTGAGGGCCCTGGGTTTGCAGCCTTGTAAATGGGGCATGGTCTGAGCCTTGAATCCAGAGGCTATGGCTTTGTCCTTCATGAGGCATGTCTGCGACAGCAGCATCTTCCTGAATGAGCCAGTCTCAATGATTTTCTTGAAGGTTTCCAGACATTTCGCGGCTACATCTGTATCAGCAGATGCTGCTTCCCCGTGCAGAGAATTCTTCTTCAGCTGGAACTGCCTCTGAAACTAGTGGAACCACCCCTTGCTGGCCTGAAATCTTGAGGAGCTAACGATGATCATGCTTGTGACTCATCCTTCTCTTTTTCTAACAGTTTCATCGAAACCTAAGCATTCTAATTCCCCTCCATCATCGCCTTCCTGTGCCTTTACGTCACTACCTTACTGTAACTGTACGTTGTCACCTTTCATAGCTGTTGAAAACAGCAGGTTCAATTGTTACACTTTTTCACGAATTATGCTGGAGCCGAGGGACAAGCTCTTCTTATGGCAGTCCTTTATCCAAAATGCCAGTGCAGATTCCATCTTAACGATTGTCTTACTGTGCACTGTCAAAAGTGTTTTTGCGTTGCTGAAGAAGTTTGTGCTTTGCTGATGGTTCTTTTAAATTCTCAAATATTTGCTGGACATGATCTCGGTTATATTTATCTCAATAAGTCAAATTGAAGGAAAACGTTTAAACACCTGAATCAGTGATTGGTTTGTATATGTTGCACTGTGGAGTTTTCAAATACTGTAAAAGTAAAAAATTTTATTGTACTAATAATATATAACATTTTAGGAATGTTGTGGAAGAGACTTCAGGCTTTTCACGTTTAAGGGAACCAGAGGAAGAGGAAGAAGAAGAAGAACGTCCAAGGAGGAGCACAGGTATATTAGCTGTGGGTCTTTTATTAGTCAGTTTATTGATAACTTTGACACAACTGATTAATTTACAGATTCACATTTTCTTAATTTCTTCATGTAAGTTAGTTTATTGTTTTTATTTAGCACCAGGATAGAACTTTATATGGACAAAAGCCTTGTACATACATGTAAAATAACATTTTAGATACTTCCCTGCCAAATTCCTCATTTTTTTTCTAGATTTTGTGGTAATTTTGTATTTGAAGGAATTTCATCATCATCATTGAAGGGAGGGTATTGTATTAATACAATTTAGAATTCATTAGTAAATATTAGTAAATTTGTGAAAAGGACAGATTACAGGCAGTCCCCGGTTTACGACGGGTTCTGTTCTTGAGACGCATTGTAAGCCGGAAAATCGTCAAAAATCCTAAGAAAACCTTACTTTTAATGCTTTGGGTGTAGTATTAAAGACAATGTAAGCTGCATTTTTATTGCATTTTTCATAAAAAAAAACTTCAAACATTGATTATTTTGCATTTTTGGAGTCAGATTTCTTCTGTCAGATTGGTGGCATAAGCTCAGTAACCCTGGAACATGCATCGTAAATCTGGAAATAATATCTGATACATAATTGAAAAGCGCTGTAACCTCCAAATCCGTCGTAAGCCGGGGATTGCCTGTACTTGAAAAGCTTTTTGTTTGGTTGACCACACTTTGGTAAAGTATGTATATGTATCTGTTTCCTACCATGACTTAATTTCTCTAGTGACACATGTAGGGGATTACAGTGGGCCCCCCGTATTTGCGTTCTCAGCATTTGCGGACTCACACATTCACGGATTTCTCGGGGGGACCATATCTACCCAATATTTGCAGGTTATTTGTGTGTTTGCAGTATTTTCCTATGAGAAATATCCACAATTCCTATTTTTTATCAATTTCATCATGAAATACACTTTTTGTGAAAAAAATATTAAAAGAAACCAGGTTTTAGCAGTTTTCAGTGATTTTTGGGGGTCTGGTACGAACACAGGGGAACACTGTATGCAGACAGTGTGCCTTACAAGGTACACAAGATGATACACCCATGCTAAAAAGTAATGTTTTATGATGCATAGGATTTAGTTCAAAACCACTTACTGGCATCCTAACATGCTTCTTATTATTGTCTCCTTTGAAAGCAAAAACACTTTCACTAGAAAATATAAGGGTATACACTACGTAGTATGTTTCATAAAGCAATCTGGTGCGTGTGTGTGTGTATATATATATATATATATATATAATATATATAGATATATATATATATATATATATATATATATATATATATATATATATATATATATATATATATATATATATATCTAATAAAAGAAGCCCATAAAAACACAAAAATGTAGAGAGAAAAGTACTATATTTCAGAGACTGCTGTCTCTCTTCAGGTATATGAATGAGAAAAGTTTACAGAAAAGGTGGTATTTATACCAAGAGATTCGTCCACAAGTAAGCCAATTTAGGTCACCCCCGCTGATAATCTTCCTTTAATCTTCTTAAGCGTTGGTTGAATGAACACTGCGTCGACGATGTCTGATGTCCAATTCCCTTTTGAGATGTTCATTACCTGCTTTCTCTTTTATTAAGGCCGATTCCATCATTTGACTCTTGTACCGGCAGTTGCTGCTATAAATTACACGTGACATATTCCAGTTTATTCTATGGTTATGTTCATTTATATGATTGAAAATAGCCGAGTTCTGTTGTCCATACCTAACTGACCGTTTGTGTTGTATTAATCTCTGGGGAAGTGATTTACCTGTAAATCCGATGTAAGATTGGTCACAGTCCTGGCATGGGATCTCATATACCCCAGAGTCTTTGGGCGATGTCTTTTGTTGGACGTTAATCAGGGATTTGGCTAAGGTATTTGGGTAGGTAAATGCAAAAGGGTTGGATTTCCCAAGGGTGTGAGTTACTCTCTTAATCGTCTCCAGGTGGGGAATTTTTATTTTATTGTTGGGTGTGTCTCTGGTCTTGTCTTTAGGGGGTCGGTAGAAAATTACGTTTGCTTTTTGAATTGCTTTCTCAATTATATGGTCAGGATACTTTAAAGATGAAAGTTGCTTGCGAATTAGTTCAAATTCTTTTTCCAGGAAATCTGGGGAACAAATTCGTAAGGCTCTTAGGAATAGGTTGCTGGCTAGACCTATCTTGATAGTATTGTCATGATAGCTAAAGTAGTGAATATATGAAAGTGAGAACGTTGGTTTTCTGTATATGGTAAATTTGTATTCTGTCGTGTCTCTGATTATTAAAACATCAAGAAAAGGAATTTTGTTGTCTGTTTCCCATTCAACTTTAAATTTGATGCTGGGCACTAATGCGTTTAATTTTGAGAGGAATTCATTAAAATTACCCCACTTATTATCCCAAAATGTTAGTATGTCATCCACGTATCTCATCCACAGCATGTTTTTGGGTTTTATTGCATTTATTACTGTAGTTTCAAAGTATTCCATGTACAGATTGGCTAAAATAGGACTTAAAGGACTACCCATACTACACCCGAATTTTTGCTTGTAGAATGATTCCCCGAATGAAAATACGTTATTAGATGCACATAATTCAACTAACTTTATTATTTTGTCAAGTGCCAAAGGGAAATGATCTGAATAGGGGGATAATTTTTCCCTTAAAAACTGAAGAACGTCCTGTACTGGTACTTTTGTGAATAGGGAGTCTACGTCAAGGCTTAAAAGTTTTATGTTGTGAAGTGGTATATGTGCTTCACAACATAAAACTTTTAAGCCTTGACGTAGACTCCCTATTCACAAAAGTACCAGTACAGGACGTTCTTCAGTTTTTAAGGGAAAAATTATCCCCCTATTCAGATCATTTCCCTTTGGCACTTGACAAAATAATAAAGTTAGTTGAATTATGTGCATCTAATAACGTATTTTCATTCGGGGAATCATTCTACAAGCAAAAATTCGGGTGTAGTATGGGTAGTCCTTTAAGTCCTATTTTAGCCAATCTGTACATGGAATACTTTGAAACTACAGTAATAAATGCAATAAAACCCAAAAACATGCTGTGGATGAGATACGTGGATGACATACTAACATTTTGGGATAATAAGTGGGGTAATTTTAATGAATTCCTCTCAAAATTAAACGCATTAGTGCCCAGCATCAAATTTAAAGTTGAATGGGAAACAGACAACAAAATTCCTTTTCTTGATGTTTTAATAATCAGAGACACGACAGAATACAAATTTACCATATACAGAAAACCAACGTTCTCACTTTCATATATTCACTACTTTAGCTATCATGACAATACTATCAAGATAGGTCTAGCCAGCAACCTATTCCTAAGAGCCTTACGAATTTGTTCCCCAGATTTCCTGGAAAAAGAATTTGAACTAATTCGCAAGCAACTTTCATCTTTAAAGTATCCTGACCATATAATTGAGAAAGCAATTCAAAAAGCAAACGTAATTTTCTACCGACCCCCTAAAGACAAGACCAGAGACACACCCAACAATAAAATAAAAATTCCCCACCTGGAGACGATTAAGAGAGTAACTCACACCCTTGGGAAATCCAACCCTTTTGCATTTACCTACCCAAATACCTTAGCCAAATCCCTGATTAACGTCCAACAAAAGACATCGCCCAAAGACTCTGGGGTATATGAGATCCCATGCCAGGACTGTGACCAATCTTACATCGGATTTACAGGTAAATCACTTCCCCAGAGATTAATACAACACAAACGGTCAGTTAGGTATGGACAACAGAACTCGGCTATTTTCAATCATATAAATGAACATAACCATAGAATAAACTGGAATATGTCACGTGTAATTTATAGCAGCAACTGCCGGTACAAGAGTCAAATGATGGAATCGGCCTTATAAAAGAGAAGCAGGTAATGAACATCTCAAAAGGGAATTGGACATCAGACATCGTCGACGCAGTGTTCATTCAACCAACGCTTAAGAAGATTAAAGGAAGATTATCAGCGGGGTGACCTAAATTGGCTTACTTGTGGACGAATCTCTTGGTATAAATACCACCTTTTCTGTAAACTTTTCTCATTCATATACTGAAGAGAGAGACAGCAGTCTCTGAAATATAGTACTTTTCTCTCTACATTTTGGTGTTTTTATGGGCTCCTTTTATTAGATGGAATTCTGTTGTTACAGAAACACTTTTACATATATATATATATATATATTATATATATATATATATATATATATATATATATATATATATATATATATATATATATGTATGTATGTATGTATGCATGTATGTATGATAAGGTGACTTGGGACATTGCCAAACTGCATAAGATTTCTGCCTCTGACCTTTGGTTTTGTGACGCCAGGACGATTTATCCCGAAAATTACCATTTTTCAAATTCTCTCTCCTCCCTTGACATTTAATATTAAGACCTGTGATTAGTACCATATATAGACCTGATGTAGCCCTCCAATTGAATGAGGAGTTTTTTTTTCTAAAAGTAATTTTTTTTGTCTAGATATGCATTTTTCATTATGGTAAAAAATAAACCCATAAATCAGGAAAAAAAAAATTTTTAAAGGACAAAACGAAAATTGGAAAAAAGGGCTTGATTTGATTGTTCTATAATGTCTTTCTGAGTTATATACCAAATGTCAGTGCTATAGCTTTAAAACTAAGTGAGAAGATAGATTTTTAAAGTCTATTGTATTTTTATAAAGACAATGTTAATAAATAATGATTATTATAAATGCATATTTCTGTTTTAGGTATTAACCCCTTCTTTACCGGGTGGGTGAGCAGAATGTAAACATTGTGTTTGCTGCCGAACTGAATCTCGGTAGTGACTCCAGTTTGGAGGGGTGCCGATCGTAAAAATATTTGCCAAAAATACACTAATCAAGACAGGCTAATGAAATTATCAGGTATTATTAGCACTATAATAACGCTTATTCTCTGTTAGTTTTATCATCCTACAGGGAAAATAAATGATTTTATGAAAAAAAATGTGAAACTCAGTGTCCCTTGTACAAGGGACACTGGTGGTCGGTGAGAAAACTACAGTCTTGAATAGAAATTCGGTCTTACAGAATGTTGGTATATCGCACCTGGAACATGCACATAAAGTATTATCAAAATAGAACAGTAAATAAGCACGTAATAACCAAAAAAAAAGAAAAAAAGAAAAGAGCAAAAACTAAAGCGAAAGCCCCGCCAATAAATATGGAAATCGTAAATTTTATAGTATATCTTTCAAAAATTGGTCGATGTCATTTTCTACGTTTTCTAAGATTAGTTTCATCACAGAAAACAACTTTAGGGGTATCAGGGGTATCTAAACTAATTTTTCAAGTTTCTTGTCCTCAGAAAAAATCGCTTTTTCGCTTTTTCTCTGGTTTGGTTTTTTATATATAAAGTTACTATAAGGCTTTATTTTTACCTTCATTTATCTGGTGTTCATATCTTTTATTTGTAAAATGTAATAAACTGGTTTTATACTTGGGTAGAAGTTATTACATGTTTACGCTTGTCTGGTTTTGTGATTTTTTGTTGAGACGCAGTTCATCTGTCACCTACACACTACTATAAGCAGTAATAATATTTTTTTTGGGTTCATCATACGTCTGGCATCGTGTCATATTGTTTATTTTGCTCCAAACTCTTCAAACTGAAATTACAGAATGATTGGAAGTCCCTATCTGAAAAGAGGAGTTTTGGTGGTACTATGCGTACCACCTTTATGCACCTGGTGCGGTGTAGTAGACTTGAATGGTGGTATCCACCTACCTCCAAACAAACTTTCGGTAATGAAGAGGTTAATAAACCAAAAATATGTTATTTCTCATAATTTAATCATAAGTGATGATCCTTTTGCTCCTATATCATAGCCTGGGGCACTATGTCAGGCAAGATGGGGCACTCCTTCCTACGCAACATTCTCTCTCTCCCTGACTAACTCCCCTTATTTTAGCAAATTTTCTTCTTCTGTATGTTAGCGAGATGATTTCCTTGTATTTTCCTCTGGCAAGATGAAATTCTTGCCAAAACAAAGATAAACAAACTTAAAAGCAAGAGAATGTCAGAGGTGAAACTCGAACATGTACTCTCTTTTTACAAAGACAATGTTAATAAATCATGATTATTATGAATTTCATATTCCTTTTTGGGTATTAATAAACTAAAAATATTTATCATAAATGAAGATCCCTTTGCTCAACGACTGTAGCCTATGTACTGCACGACATGTGCGTCAGGCAAGATGGGGGCGTTCCTAACTACGCACCCTTCCCCTCTCTCTCTCTTCACTAACTACGCTAGTGTCGCGTATATTACGATATTCTGTAATCATATTGTAGCTAATTTTCTTTGTTTGTATGTTAGCAAGATGTTTTGCTAGTCTTTTTCTCATTGGCATGATGAAATTCTTGCCGAAACAAAGATAAACATACGTGAAAGCAAGTGAATGTCAGAGGTGGCACTTGAACATGTACGCTACTAGAGGTTTCTCCTCGCACTGGAAGCCGTAAACTGACTAAGTTCCCTCCTGCCGCCTCATGGAATCTCTACAGATGCCATTGCTCACAATATTGACAATAATTATAAAAATTTACGATAACATAAGAAATATTGCATTTTCTTGTACAGATTAATGTTTTTGGCTTATTGAGTTACGTTTACTAATTACCCAGTAAAAACGAAAGTAAATAGAATTTTGACTAAATATTTTGTATACATATTCTCCATTGCCAAACAAAGCTCCATGAATTTTTTCGTGACTGCATTTTTCGCCCTATACCCCCATATATAAGGGTTCCTGCCAGCCCCCTTAAGCTGCAAATGTCCTTTTAAATATCCATTTTGCTCTACCTCAATTAATATATTGCATTGCACTCCCTGAACACCTGAATTAGCCCTGGTCACTGACCAGCCCGAACTACATCCCCACAAATTTTCCCACAAAGTGGGTATTTAACTGTCAGCTCTACCAACGCTGCAGGTAAAATTTGTGTAATTAGTTACCTGTATCATTGACAATGTTGCTGCAAGTACTGGCTGCCAGAGGCCTACCCCTCAATTGTTATTAGTTCACCGTGCTGTGAGTAAGTAGTCCTGCATCAGGCAAATGTTTTGTCTAGCCCGACCCCCATTAAATAAAATTTGTTTCTGAATGCCAGATCACGACTTTAGCCTTTTATTAATGTCTGTGCTAATGGTTTTTTCTACGTTTTGTTTTGGATTTTGGAACTTCCTTCGTGGTTTTGACTTGGTTCGGTAATTGGACTCGAGATGAATAAAGTACACAAGGAAACATTGTCAGCCAACGCTCCTACTTCTGCTTTGTCTACTGCAGCGACATCCGAGCAATCTGCTATTGAAGATGTCGGTGCTCGTTGGTCCTGCACGTCCTGCAAATGGAGGATTAGTACACTCAAACATGACCGACATTCTCTGTGCATACCATGTAGGAAAGTTTAGTGTAGTGTCAGCCAAAGGTGTGAAGAATGTAGGCATTGGTTGGTAGAGCAAATGAAAGATTACATAAAGCACAGGAAATCCTTTGCTTCCAAGAGCAAGCGTAGGTCGGGATTAACGGTAGATAAAGAAGTCTTGGAATCACAGGTGTTTAGGAAGTTAGAGGAAAGGTTATCATATGATTTGACGAGTTTATTTTCTAACTTGAGTAAATGAACTGAAAGTAAGAATAACAGTAATGTAAGTGATTCTAAGCATTCTCTTTCAGCCCCCTGCTTTTTTCTAGAACCAGCCCTGACAGGTGCCGGGGGTCATGGAGTTCCGCAATCCTCAAGGGTAGGTTCCGAACCCCCCACCCCCACCCCCCCTGCCGCACAGCACAGGCAGTGTTGGCAGCAGAATTCCCCCTTTCCCCTCAAGTTGTAATTTCTGAGGTTGATTTAGATTTAGTTCCGACACAGACAGTTAAGGATAACCGCTTAGATAGTGTGCAGGGAGACAAGTTGAACGGGCAGGTTTCTTCAGGTTCTAGTTCAGTGTTGGTTCCTAGTATGATGGGTTTGTCATTGGATCCATCTGAGGTTTTATTTCCTGCTTCGAAGTCTTTTCAACAGAAAGCTTCTAAGTCTGTAGGTGGGTGTGTGGAGGTGATTTCAGGTTTGTCGGGTGCTGAGATTTTGGATGGTACTCCTTCATCTTTGAAGGTTCCTTTTCCCTTGGTGGATAAGTTTGGGTTATCTTTTGGTGGCAGTAATTCTGGGGATCAAGGTTTTAATGTGGCCAAGTATAATGCAGATTTGTTAGGTTTGTCACAAAGGTATAGGTTATTAGTTAGACAGTGTTTCCATTTCGGGTTTTCCAACATTCTCGAGCACGTATTGAAGAATTTTCCTGAGTTTACTAATGATGATTATCAAGATTATCAAGGGGGTTCAGAGTTGGTGTATTGTCTGTCTCTAAAAACTAAGGCTTCTGCTGCTTCTGAGCCTTCCCTTCCCACTTTTCATTCTAAACCTACTTCAAGGGTCTTTACTACACAACCAGCTTTTTTGAGTCATTCTTCGGAGGTCATCATGAAATCTTCACTCACTCATCCTGTTTCTATGCCTTCTCCCTTGGTACCTTCCATGGGCCAGGTAGGTTCTCAGACTTCTGGTTTACCTGCTTCTCAGGCGGACGCGTAACCTTCTGCAAAGCCGTATATTCATCCTATGATGGGTTTGAGACATGATTTCTCCGTTTCAGTTCATGCAGGGGCTACTGTAGGTGGCAATTCGCTTGCGCCATCATCGAAGATAATGGTACCGATTGTATCCTCAGTCTCTCCTTTCACTAGAGTAGATGGTGATCTTCAGTCGGCAATTCTGATGAGTTCCTCAGTGCGTAGCATGTCCGTAGAGGCACCTTTGAGTGCGGTTCCAGTTCCGCTTTGGCGGTAGGTGCTACAGTGGTTACTCTGAATGTGGCTTCTTCCCTTTTCTCTTCTTTTTCAACTTCTTTCTCAGCTTTCCCCGGGGGTTTGTCTGTTCCTCCGTCTAAGGTGTGCAATGTCGGTTCTGATATGGTTCCAGGTTACCTGGGAGTAATTACTCCCTCTGTTAATCAGTTTATGTCTGCTCTGGATACCCGGTAGATTGTTGGTTGAGCCAGGGTTAGGCGGACCAGGTGTTGTGGCTTCTCCGCTGTTTGGTGTTGGTCAGTATGGTTGGCTCAGGTGTTACGTCATCAGCACTGAGTGGTGTGGGGTTTGCGCAGTTGATTGCAGCTGTCTCAACTTTTGCGTCATCATCTTTAGTTGGTACGGGGTTTGCACAACTGAGTGCAGTTTGCTCAGGTTTGATGGGACAAGGTATGTCAGGTGTTGGTTTAGTGCATCCAGGGATAGCAGGTTCTGGGTTACCAAGTGTAGCTTTTACAGGGGGTCAATCTGTCATTTCCTGTTCTGGTTTGGTTGGACCAGCCTGATAGAGAATCTTCTATGGAAGAGGAGGAGCCAGTAACAGATGTGGGATTTTCTCAGACTGATGAAGGCGAATACAAACGGATAGTGGATTTTATCCACTCTTTATATGTAGTCCAAGGCTCCTGAGGAACCATCACAACCAAATCAGGCAATGTTTTGAGATGCTGTACTCAACCAAACCAGTAGTCTCTCAAGCATCGAGTAAGCATCGAGTTGCAGCAAGCTATGATTCGTGTTGCGGCACAGGGATCAAGATCCCCTAAAGGATCCAGGATGTCATCTCCAGTTAAACAATCTAGTTCCAAATCCCCTGTAAGATCGCCGAAGAAGGTTCGCTTCAATTTTAAGGGTTCGGCTTTTGTCCCCTCTTCGAAGCCTGCATTGTCCAAGAAGGGTTTTCGGAGATAGGAGAAGTTTCCCTCGCCTGTAGGAGGTTGTCTTGCTCCTCCTTGGAACATCTGGAAGGAGTTGGGTGGAGAGAGTTGGGTAGTGGAGGTACATCTGGAAGGAGTTGGGTGGAGAGAGTTGGGTAGTGGAGGTGTTGAGGAATGGGTACAGAGTCCTGTTTCATTCTCGTCCTCTTCTGTCCGACTCCTCGGTTTGCCTTCCCAGTTATTCCCCATCTTCCATCAAGGGGATAGCATTAGTGGCAGAGATCAAATCCTTGTTGGAGAAGGGAGCAATAGAGCCTGCTCCTCCTCCTCTGGGATTTTACAGCCGGATCTTCGTAACCGCAAAAGCGGAAGGGTCTTGGAGACCCATTATAGATCTTTCGGGTCTCAACCGGCTGGTAGTTTCGATGAAGTTTCATAAGGAAACTTCTCAGTCAGTGCTGCGGTCAGTTCGAAGAGATGATTGGATGGTTTCAGTGGATCTCGAGGATACATATCTCCAGGTTCCAATTCATCAGGTATCTTGGAAGTTCCTTCGTTTCTCGGGTCCAACTGGAAAGTTCCAGTTCAAGGTCCTCTGCTTCGGTCTGACCATAGCACCTCAGGTATTCACGAGAGTGATGTCTCCTATTTTGGGAATAATGCATTGTCGGGGATTTGGGATGAGGAGATACCTCGACAATTGGTTGGTGTCTAGGCCTCGTCTGTGGATGAGGTAATACAGGCAAGAGATTTCTCACTGGACTTCTGTCAGACTTTAGGGATACATATCAATTTAGACAAAAGCTCTCTTATTTCAACTCGGGTGAAGACCTATTTGGGGATGGAAATTCAGACGGGTCTTTTGAAGGTTTTCTTGATGCATGAACGGATTCTTGCGGTCCTGCGACAACTGAAAATATTCTTGCCAGACAGGGCAGCGCTCAACCAGTGAGCGTGTGGAGGGGCTTGGGAAGAATGTCCTCCCTCTTGCTATTACTTCGAGGGTCTCGTCACCGGATGCATTTTCTGCAGGTGTGTGTCTGGAATTGTTGGGACTTTCGGGTGGAGAGAACAGTGGTAGTCTGGGATGATTGTAGCCTGAAGGATCTTTGGTGGTGGTCAGAACATCATCATTTGACAGTGGCATAAGATTGGACTCCCCTCTCCCAGACGTTCCTCTGTATACAGATGCCTCAGATTGGGGTTGGGGTGCAACCCTGGAGGAATTTCAGACCAGCAGTCTTTGGAGGGCTCTGGATCGAGAGGAGTCCATAAATTTTCGAGAGTTGAGAGCAGTTGAAGAGGCACTAAGTTGTTTCTCGGAACAAGTAAGCAACAAGGTGGTAGCCCTCTTTTGCGACGTGACAGGTGTGCTGTACCTAAAGAAAGAGGGAGGAATGAGATTGGCAGTACTAAACAACGTAGCTCAGAGAGTTCTTCACTGGTGCAAGGACCGCAGGGTTTCTCTTATCCTTCAATTTGTGTTGGGGAAACTCGGTGTCCTGGCAGACACGTTGAGTCATTCTCAAGAAGTTCTCGGGGGCAAATGGACTCGTGTAGGAAGAGGTACATCTGTTGAGGAGATGACCAGTGATTGTGGATCTCTCTGCCATAAGATTGAACTTCGGCCTTCCATTATATTTTTCCCCAGTAGCGGACCCCATGTCGTGCAGGATGGATGCAATGCTGCACTCCTGGGACAATCTTCAGGTGTATGCCTTCCCTCCTTTTGGGTTAATTCATCAGGTACTGGTCAAGCTCAGGAGCAGTACCAACACACGGATGACCTTGATAGCCTCCTTCTGACCCCAAAGACCTTGGTTTCCAGACCTGGACATGTTGACAGAAGTTTCAGTACTCCTTCCAGAGAGGAAAGATCTCAGACAGCCGCATTTCCATTACCTCCAGCGGAACCTCCGCGTGCTGAAGCTAGCTGCCTGGAGACTGTCCAGCGAGCAGCTCATCATTTGGGACTCTTTAAGGCAGTGGCTCACCAACTGTCTTTCTGTCTGAGAAGATCAACTAGGAAACTATACCAGACTAGATGGGCTATGTACCGTAGCTGGTGCCGAAAGGAGGGGCATAGCATTTCACGTCCGTCAATTGTTGAAGTGACAGATTTCCTCCTATTCTTGAGGAAAAGAAAGAATTTACCAAATTCTACGATTGCTGGGTATAGGTCGATGCTCAGTAGCATGTTCTGGTTTCACCTACCAGAACTTGCAACCAATAGGATTTTACATGATCTTTTAAGATCCTTTAGGATAGAACGACCAGTTATTCTGCCTCGGGCCCCCTCATGGGATTTAGTGGCTGGTATATAAGTTGATACTGATTCCGACCTTACAAATCACCGTCGAACTCGGGTATTTGTAATTAGAATCGATATCTAACCCCCTCTGCCATGTTTACAAAGTCGAATGTTTGCAAAACGCAGCCATATTGTGAATTTTATCACATCACCATGATTCCTTTACATGCATTTAAGCTACAAATGTCATTTAATATCCAATTCACTCTACCTCCGAATTGAGATTTTTTTATATATGTTAACCGAAGGGGAATTTTTTAGTTGACTAATTTCATCCTCTCATGGGTTCAAACCAGCCAAGGTAGTGTGAATTAGATATTAAAGGACATTTGTTGCTTAATGCATGTATATGAACCACGGTGATGTGATAAGAATTCATAATATGCCTACATGCAGGAAACGTTTGACTTTAAGCATAGTAGAGGGGGTTGGTTGTCGATTCTAATTACAAATACCTGAGTTTGACAATGATTTCTAAGGTCGGAATGGTTATCAACCTATATACCTCACTTGTTGGCCGAGTCAATGACATCACTGACATCCTGATTTCTCCTCTGTCTGCTGGGCGCTGGTTCGCACCCACGAGGGGACGAAATTATCTACTAAAATATTCCCCATCGGTTAACATATATGAAAATATATTAATTCCGAGGTAGAGCGAATTGGATGTTCAAGGGACATATGTAGCTTGATGCATTTATATGAATCACAGTGATGTGATCAAAATTCATATACTATACAGTGGTACCTCGAGATACAAAAGGCTCAACTTACGAAAAACTCGAGATACGAAAGCTAATACAAAAAATTTAAAGGCTCTACATACAAAAAGTTTTCAAGATACAAAAGGTTTCTGTAAAGTCCGAGATTCGCCCGAACCACCGATAACAATTTTGAAACTCGCGTGCCGCCAACTGAGTAGACTCGCCACCATCCTCCTGCTCTCCCATTGGTTCCTGATGCTAGTCACCGCCATGAGATCCTTCTCTCCTATTGGTCAGCATCCCTCCCATCATGCATCTATATACGTAGCGGCGTGCCTCGGCCACTCGGTAGCAGCATCGTTATCATACGCACGCGGTATTCGTTCGGTCTAACGATTTCGTTTAGTAACGTAAATTCGTTAGTGATTTCGTTGCAGTATACGTACTTTATCGTGTTGTGTGAAAAGTTTATTCTACTTATACGTAAATTACGTACAGTATATATACGTAGTCATGGGTCCCAAGAAAATTGAAATTCACGGAAAGAAGCAAATGCTCTCTTTGGAGACAAAGATGGAGATTATCAAGAAGTATGAAGCTGGTATGCGATTGAGTGTGATCGCCAAGGAATACGGCCGAAATCCGTCGACAATAGGCACCATCCTTAAGCAGAAGGATGTCATCAAAGCAGCTACACCTTCCAAGGGCATCACTATTTTGTCCATCAAGAGGACCCACGTGCACGACGAGATGGAACGGCTGCTTCTTGTCTGGATAAAAGACAAAGAAATCGCTGGCGATACGAAAACAAAGACAGCAATCTCCCACAAGGCCAGCGCTATTTTCGGCGATTTGATTGCCCAGGCGGAAGACGATGGAGGGGAAGGGACTTCAACGCCAACCCCAGAGTTCAAGGCTTCGCATGGATGGTTTGAGAAATTTCGTAAACGGACTGGCATCCATTCGGTGGTGCGGCATGGGGAGGCTGCCAGCTCGGACACGAAAGCAGCCAAAGCCTTTAAAAAGACGTTCGACGAGATGATGACCAAGGAAGGCTACAGTTCTCAGCAAGTCTTCAACTGTGATGAGACTGGCCTTTTTTGGAAAAAAATGCCTCGTCGGACGTACATCACGGAGGAAGAGAAGAAGTTACCCGGGCATAAGCCTATGAAAGACAGGCTTACGCTCGCACTTTGTTCGAACACCAGTGGGGATTGCAAGGTGAAGCCCCTACTCGTGTATCACTCCGAGACTCCTCAAGCCTTCAAGGCCCACAAAGTGCTAAAGGAGAAGCTTCCAGTGATGTGGAGGGCTAATGCAAAAGCCTGGGTAATGAGACTTTTGTTCACCGAGTGGGTAAATCTGTGTTTCGGCCTGACAGTGAAGAAATTCTTGGAAGAGACACCTCCCTCTGAAATGTCTGCTGGTGTTGGACAATGCCCCTCCCCACCCTCCTGGCCTCGAGGAAGACATCCTAGCAGAGTATTCCTTCATCAAGGTTCTTTATCTTCCGCCTAACACCACCCCTCTCCTCCAGCCCATGGACCAGCAAGTGATATCGAACTTTAAGAAGCTGTACACGAAACATCTTTTCAAGAGATGTTTCGACATCATCGATACCACAAACCTCACCTTGCGTGAATTTTGGAAGGAGCATTTCGACAACGTCATATGCATCCGACTCATCGACCAAGCTTGGCAGGAGGTTTCGAGGCGAACCTTGAATTCCTCGTGGAGGAAACTCTGGCCTGATGCCATATCCGCCCGAGACTTCGAGGGATTCAACGTGGGTGAAGCTGTTGCTGCAGATTCAGAAACAGTTGACGATCCTGAAACTGTTTTGGAACCAGATCTTGATGAGATCGTTGCACTCGGCAAGTCCATGGGGCTGGTCGTCGAAGAGGACGACATCAACGACCTTCTCGAGGAGCACCAAGAGGAGCTTACGACGGATGACCTGAAGGAGTTGGAGGCCATGCAACATAGCGTCGTTCAAGAGGAGTTCTCTAGCAGCGGCAAGGAGGAGGAGGAGGGCGACCCTATGACAATGGCAGAAATTAAGGATATTCTAGCCACTTTTCATAAAGTGCAATCGTTTATAGAAAAAAGACACCCCGAAAAGGATCACACAGGTCGTATGCTTGCGCAGTTCGATGACGTTTGCCTGAGTCGTTTCAGGAACATTGTGAAAAGTAGGCAGAAGCAATCTTCCATGGATGGTTGTTTTAAAGAGGCCTTTAGCATTAGCAGGAGTAAGCAAAAAGGAAGAACCAAGTAATAAAAGACAAAGTTGAAAGTGGGGATGAAGTTGAAATTTTGTAAAAAAAAAAAAAATAAATAAATAAATAAATAAATAAATAAATAAAAAAAAATAAAAAAAAACCTACGTAAAGTATTAAAAAATTTTAAAAATTTAAAATAAAAAAAAGAAAAAAAAATTTTTAATTTTAGTTTTCATACAATCAACTTACCTGTCAGATATATACATAGCTAAGACTCCGTCGTCCCCAGACAGAAATTCAAATTTCGCGCCACTCGCTACAGGTAGGTCAGGTGATCTACCGGCCTGCCTGGGCGGCAGGACTAGGAACCATCCCCGTTTTCTATCATATTTTCTCTGTCGCCGGTGGTATCAACATTGTTGTTATTACCTCCTGACTTAGATTCATTTTTCAACCTTTGATCAACGTTTTTCGGCTTTTTGGTGACGTATTTGGATCGTGTTTTGGCATTCGCTACTATGGACTGTTTTTGGAATAACTCTTTTGGATTTTTCTCAGTATGTCTGATTCTAATGTGAGTGTGAGAATGTGTGTGAATGTAGGCTGCAGGGTGAGGATACCGAAAGCTTCGGTTGATCCTCACACTGTATGCCGTAAATGTAGGGGGGTTCAGTGTTCTGCTATTAATACTTGCAAGGAATGTGAGGGATTGAATGCAGAAGAGTGGAAGACTTTGACTTCTTATTTGAAGAAGTTAGAGAGGGATAGAGTTAGACGGCTGAAAGGTGTGAGTTCAAGGCCTATTGAGCCTTTCACGGATAATTCTAATCCTACTGATTGTAGATTCTCCCTATATATCTCATTCTCAGAGTGCTTTTTCGGATTCGGCATCGAAATCGCCAATCTGAAAGCTACTATTAGAGACATGAAGTCCAAGATGGCAGACTCGAAAGGTAAGGCTAGTGATAGTGAACATTTCAGTGAAGTGAGTTCTCCCAGTGTTGTGGAGGGGGCGTTTGTTGATCGTCCCTGCGACGCTCCCAGGCCTAGACCTCTTCCAAGCTCCCATGCCCAGGAGAAGGAAAGTCGAAAGCCTTAAGGAGGTCGTGGGGAATCCCCAACGGTCAGACGTCCCTTCAGCTAGCTCTGCTTCATGGCAGGCGGCTCAAGGGCGCTATAGAAAAAGCGTCTTTCGCGAGTGTTTCTCGTCCTCTCCCTCTCCCTCACCTAAACGAGGGTGGAAGGAGTCGAACTTGTCGAGACCGCTGAAGCGTCATATGAAGCCTGACATAGATTCGAGCCCAGAGCGCTTCTCAGATGACGCTCGTCTGCTATTAAGAAAGCGAAGGTGGCGTCAGCGTCACCTGACGCTTTCGAGGAAGTACCCCTTCATTCTTCTTCCCCGAGTGATGACGAAAGGCGTCATGCACTAGACGTGGGAGAAGCGTCAAGAAAGATAATTTTGGCAGTGCAGGAACAACTGTCATCTCTTGTGGGAGTTTTAGCGCCCCGTCGGAAGGACGTGACGCTTCCAATTAAGAAGTCTCGTCCTCTCTCACCTGCTCAAAGAGAAGCGTCAGACAGACGTGACACTGCTAAACGTCTTGCAGAAGCTTCGAGTTCGAGAGCTAGAACGGGGGCTTACGAGAGTTTCGTAAAGCCAGAGAAACGCAAGACGTCTTTCAGAAGTGAAGCGTCATTGAAAGCGGATCTTAGACGTGACGTTCCGTCCAATATTATGACGCCAAGTAGGACGCCTTTAGAGAGCGGAGCGTCTTCTAGGCGCGAAGCGTCATCAAGACGTCAGCAAGAGACGTCAGCCAGGACGCTCGGAGAACGGGAAGCGTCATACAAGGCGTCTTCTAAAGTTCAAGAGAAGCCGAAGCTTGGGACGCCTTCCAAGTCTTTTAGAGCGGGAAAGAGGAAGGAGTATCATTCCCTTAGCCCCTCTCCTATTAGGAGTTTGTCTCCTCCAGAAGAGGAAAGTTCAGAAAGGAGGACGGAGACTCAGATAGATCCTGAGTTGGAGGAAAACTCGGAGGATGATTATCATGGAAGAGAGGGTCTGTCCAACTATAAGGTTTTGACTACCCTGCTTCTTGAGGAGTATGGAGACGAGTTGACTCCTGCTGCTCCTCCTTCTCCGCGCTCGCTCTTTTCCAGTGCTAAGACGAAGAAGCCTTCGTCTTTTCTACAAATGAAACCCACCATCTCGATGAAGAGGGCATTACACGCCTTAGACTCATGGATGAAGTCTAAGAAAGACTTAGTCAGGACAGTCTTTTGCATGCCTCCAGCAAGATTAGCTGGGAAAAGAGGCATATGGTATAAGACGGGAGAGAATATGGGTATCGCTCTCCCTTCTACAACAGAGGCAGATTTTTCGACTTTAGTTGACGCTTCACGTCGACAAAGTCTCAATTCAGCACGAATTACGTGGGGTATTTCAGAATTGGATCATCTCCTCAAGGGACTCTTTCATGTATTGGAAGTCTTCAACTTCTTAGATTGGGTGGCCCTTGGGGTGATGTCCAAGAAAGCCCATGATTCGGAAGGAATCGAACCTGAAGCCCTGTTATGCATTTTGTCTTGCATTGACAAAGCGGTACAGGATGGATCTTTTGAAATCTCTTCATTATTTGGAGCAGGTCTTTTAAAGAAAAGGACGGTGTATGGCGCCTTCTTAACAAAGGCAGTCTCGCATGCTCAGAGGGCAGCTCTACTGTATTCGCCTCTTTCTGACTTTTTGTTCCCTTCTCAGTTAGTGAAGGACGTTGCTCACTCTTTAACTGAGAAGGCGACTCAGGATCTTCTGACGCAGTCAGCTAGGAAGAAGAAACCTGTTTCTGTATCTGACAAGAAAGGACCTAGTACATCAATGCAGCCCTTTCGAGGTGGTCCGACCTCCAGACCTCCCGCAAGAAGGAAGGCTCCGGAAAAGAGAGGTAGGTCTGCCTTTCGTCCCTTTAAAAAGGGAAAATGAAACATCTCTCCTCCAAGCACCAGTAGGTGCCAGGCTCCTGGGATTCGTGGAGGCCTGGACACTGATAGACGCAGACGCGTCTTCATTGACTATCATAAGGAAGGGATATCGTATCCCTTTCCTGAACACTCCTCCCCTAACGTCAATACCAAGGGAACTATCAGCCAAGTACAAGGACCCTGTGCTGAGGGATACTCTTCGATCGATGGTGGAACAAATGTGGGACAAGAGAGCGATAGAACTAGTACTGGATCAAAACTCCCCGGGGTTTTTACAATCGCCTTTTCTAGTGGCGAAAGCCTCGGGAGGCTGGAGACCAGTACTGGACGTCAGCTCTCTGAAAAACCAAATTTGTTCAGAAGGAGAAGTTCTCCATGGAGACTTCTGCTTCAGTCTAGCGTCATTACGACAAGGAGATTGGATGGTGTCTCTAGATCTCCAGGACGCCTACTTTCACGTCCCGATCCACCCTTCATCGAAGAAGTACCTCCGTTTCATGACGGGGGGAAGGATCTTTCAGTTCAGAGCCTTGTGTTTCGGCCTGTCCACAGCTCCTCAGGTCTTCACAAGCCTGATGAAGAATGTGGCGAGATTTCTTCACCTCAAAGGAGTGAATGTCTCTATGTATCTAGACGACTGGCTCATCAGGGCCAGATCGGAGAGACAGTGCTTGGAGGACCTAAAGTTAACTCTGGATTTGATCAAGGCGTTGGGATTGCTTGTGAACCTCGAGAAGTCTCAGCTGACCCCCAGACAAGACCTAGTCTATCTGGGGATTCGGATGGATTCTCGGGGTTTTCGAGTTTTTCCTTCGCAAGAGAGAACCGCAAAAGGTTTGCGGATAATCTCTCTCTTCTTAGAGAAGCAACAAACGTCGGCGAGGGAATGGTTGAGCCTTCTGGGGACGCTTTCCTCGCTGGAACAATTCTTCCCTCTAGGAAGACTTCATATACGTCCACTTCAATTCTTCCTCAAGAGGTCTTGGAGCTGGAAAAACCGGACAACTGTCGGACGTTTTTCCCATTCCAGTGGAGATAAAGGCACACCTACAGTGGTGGTTGCTACCTCTGGAAGAGAACAAAGGGATCTCTCTAAGAACACAGAACCCAGACCTAGTGTTGTTCTCCGACGCGTCGGAGACAGGTTGGGGAGCGACATTAGGCTCAGAGGAAGTGTCAGGCACCTGGGAACCAGCACAGGTGTCCTGGCACATAAACTGCAAAGAGCTCTTCGCCGTACATCTGGCCTTGAAGAGCCTAGAACCTCTGGTGTCAAACAAGGTAGTGCAAGTAAACGTGGACAACACCACCGCACTTGCCTACATTCGGAAACAGGGAGGGACGCACTCCTCGTTCCTTTACGAGCTCACGAGAGATCTATTACTTTGGACGTCTCACAGGAACATCTCCCTGCTGACAAGGTTCGTACAGGGAGTAAGGAATGTGAGGGCGGACAGGCTCAGCAGGAGGAACCAGGTCCTTCATACAGAATGGACTCTACACGAGGAAGTGTGTCTCGATCTCTGGTCTCTGTGGGGAACTCCTCATGTGGATCTCTTCGCAACATTCAATTTCAAAAAGGCTCCCAGTGTTTTTGCTCGGTCGTGGAAGATCCAAGAGCAATTATGGTAGACGCCTTCCTGCTAAACTGGTCTCGAGTACCGACTTTATGCTTTTCCCCCATTCAAAAATCCTGGGGTTAGTAATGAAAAAGTTTGTGGCGTCAAAGGAGACGAGGATGACGTTAATAGCCCCCTTTTGGCCGGCCCAGGAATGGTTCACGGAGGTGGTAGAGTGGATCGTAGACTTTCCAAGATCCCTACCAAGAAGGACGGATCTTCTCAGACAACCACACTTCAAGAGGTACCATCAAAACCTCCCCGCTCTCGCTCTGACTGCCTTTCGACTATCGAAAGACTTGTCAGAGCGAGAGGCTTTTCTCGCGAAGTGGCAAGCGCGATCGCGAGAGCACGCAGAACCTCCACTACGAAAGTATACCAGTCGAAGTGGGAGGTATTTAGAAGGTGGTGTAGAGCCAAGAAAGTTTTTGTCCTCCTCCTCTACCTCTATAGCGGAAATTGCTGATTTCTTGCTATTCCTGAGAGTAAAATCTCATCTAGCCGTATCCACAATAAAGGGATACAGAAGTATGCTCTCGGCTTGTATTCAAGGAACAGAGGATTAGATCTGGCAAATAACAAAGATCTCCACAGCGATTCTCATAAGATCTTTTGAGACTTCAAAGTCTAAGGAACCAGTACCTCCGAACTGGAACCTGGACGTAAGTCCTCAAATATCTGTCTCGGATAGATTCGAACCTCCTCATCTGGCATCGTTAGAGACATAACTAGAAAATGCCTATTCCTTTTTTCTTTAGCTACGGCAAAAAGAATTAGTGAATTACAAGCTCTGCAGGATAAAGTAGGATTCAAGGGAGACTCGGCTATTTGCTCGTTTAAGACCCTGTTTTTAGCGAAAAACGAGAATCCCACGAATCCCTGGCCTAAGTCATGCGAAGTCAAAGGAATGTCGAGTCTCGTAGGCAGAGAAGCAGAGAGGTCTCTATGCCCTGTTAGAGCTCTGAAGTTCTACCTTCAGAGAAAGCGTCAGTTGGGAGGCTCTAGACAAGGTCTTTGGTGCGCGGTAAAAGACCCCACAAGACTGATGTCCAAGAATGCTCTGGCGTTCTTTGTAAGAAACGTCATTACGGACGCTCATAAGGTCTGTCCTGACGAACAGTTACAACTACTGAGAGTAAAAGCTCATGAAGTAAGAGCGGTTGCGACGTCTCTCTCGTTTTATAGAATATGTCGCTCAAAAACATCATTGATACGACATACTGGAGATGCAACTCAGTATTTGCATCTCATTACTTGAAAGACGTACGTGTGACGTATGAGAAGTGTTTTTCTCTAGGTCCTATCGTATCGGCAGATACGATTCTGTACGGGAGCCGACACCAATCTTAAATGTATATACTGTTCTTCTTTTTGGATATGGTCGAGAGTCTCTTCGAACAATGGAGGATTTGGCTCGCACGGGCGGGCGGCCGTCTATGTTGTTCAGTAAGAGAATTCTTGTCATATCCAATTAGTTGAGTATAATTTTTTTTTTGGAAAATTATGTATGTGTGCGTAGTGGTTTTGAGTTACGGTTGTTGTGACGAGTTCGGGGATAACTCGTAACAATCCTTAGTTCTAACATATGGTTAGGATCAGGTGGTCGGGATTGGTTGTGTGCTCCTTCATAAGGTGTATTGTCATATAAGTGGATCAGCACCCATTGACAAAGTCCTTTAGGCTCTGCCGAGTAAGCGGATAAGACCCATCGGCAGACCCACAAGAACTCTTGGCCATAGATCATATATCTCGCTAAAGTTTCTTGAGGTGATGCAGACTACTGGGCAAACACCCACGAAGTCTACCACCTATCAGGTAGGAACCAAGGTTTTATTTATACCTACAACATATGTTGTTTACCTGTCTATTCCATATAGTAGCTGTCTCTTACCCTCCACCGAAGGGTGCCAATCAGCTATGTATATATCTGACAGGTAAGTTGATTGTATGAAAATGATATTGTTATGTTACAATAAAGTTTCATACATACTTACCTGGCAGATATATACAATTAAAGGCCCACCCAGCCTCCCCGCAGGAGACAGGTGGAAGAGAGAAAATATGATAGAAAACGGGGATGGTTCCTAGTCCTGCCGCCCAGGGCAGGCCGGTAGATCACCTGACCTACCTGTAGCGAGTGGCGCGAAATTTGAATTTCTGTCGGGGACGACGGAGTCTTAGCTATGTATATATCTGCCAGGTAAGTATGTATGAAACTTTATTGTAACATAACAATATCATTTTTTGTAAAGTTAAGTGTTACAGTTTTGTTAATGTGTTTCGTAAATTTTAGTTTAGTTTTCCTTACATTTTTTTATGTGTTTCGTAAAGTTAAGTGTACGTACGTATGTATGTACGTATCTGCCGTTTGTCCTCCTCCTCTGCCGCCATTTTCGGAGATAGCCTCACTCGAAAAGTAAGCTTCCACATTTTACTACATACGTACAGTATTTCTTGTATACCATGTACACTAATACACTTTATTTACAGGTAATTAGCATTACGTTATTAAGTTAGGTATTGAATGGTCCAATTTGTTGTAGTATTTCATTGGTTATAGGTCAATTTAGCTTTATTATGAAATTTACTGGGTTGCTTTTGGAGGGCTTGGAACGGATTAGCCATTTTACATGTAAAATGTAGTGCAAGATACGAAAACCTCAAGATACGAAGGGCGCCTCGGAACGGATTAATTTTGTATCCCGAGGTACCACTGTATATACAATATATATATATATATATATATATATATATATAATATATATATAATATATATCTATATATATATATATATATATATATTATATATGTTTAGATTATATATATATATGTGGTGTGTGTGTGTTTGTCTTGTATATGTATATATATATTATTATAATAATATAGATATGTGTTTATGTATGTATGTATGTTGTATGTTATATGTGTGTATATAATGATTAATATATTATAATAATATAATATATATATATATGTTTGGGTGTGTGTGTTGTGTGTGTGTATGTATATGTATAATATATATGTTTTGTATGTGATGTATTTGTATGTATGGTAATATGTTGTTGTGTGATATATATATATGTTATTATATATATATATCTATATATATATAGATCTATGGCTTGTTTTGTGTGGTGTGTGTGTGTGTGTGTGTGTTATATATATATGTTTGCATGTATGTATGTATATATATCATATATATAATATATATATATAATATAGTACTTAAATATATATATATATTTATATATATATATATAGATATATATATATATATATATATGTATATATGTGTATGTATATGTGTATATGTATACTATAATGTATCTACTGTGTATATATATATATATATAATATATATTATATATATATATCTATACGTATATATACGTATATATAATATATATATATACTATATATATGTATAGTAATTTTCGTTTAAAAAGCAATTGCTTTAGTGGCATCAATAAGTTTCTTGCAGGTATCTTCATACCGACGAAGTTTTTCCGATTCTCGTTCGTCGATTTCTGGTGAAAAATACGCAGACTTCCTTATTCCATTTATTGCTTTCGCTGACGCTGGGTCTTCTCATGCCTTCCAAGGGGCGCGATGTTCTTGGTGGATTGGGGTGCGCTGTCTGGTCCCTGTTGGCTTGAGTTATTCCTTCTCCTGCTGGAGGGGAGTATATGGTCCGATTCTTGTTGGACGTTCAAGGTCGCTTCTGAATAGCGATGCTCACTGCTTCCGTTATTAAGAGGCGACGTAGTTGTCTTCTCGTGTACGACCTGGGTGCCTTCTATGAGCTCTTGTAGAGATGGCTTTCCTCGGTGAAACATCCGTGTATCTATGTATTATATCTATATATAGATATATATATATATATATATATATCTATATATATATATATATATATATATATATATTATATTATATTATATTATATATATATTATATATTATATTATATAGTGGTACCTCGACATACGAAATTAATCCGTTCTGAGGCGGCCTTCATAACCTGAGCTTTTCGTATCTTGAACCACATTTTACATGTTGTAAAATGGCTAATCCGTTCCAAGCCCTCCAAAACTCCCAGTAAATTTCATAATAAAGCTAAATTGACCTATAAACAATGAAATATTACAACAATTTGGACTATTCAATACCTAACTTAATACGTACTACTAATATGTACTACATAGTGCCTGTAAATAGAGTGTATTAGTGTACATGGTATACAAGAAATACTGTACGTACATACGTACGTATGAAAATGTGGAACCTTACTTTTCGAGTGAGGCTAACTCCGAAAGCGGCGACAGGAGAGGAGGACAAACGGCAGAAAACTTGTTAGTACGCACACTTCACTTTACGAAACACATTAAAAAATGTCAGGAATCATAGACTAAACTTTACTTAACACATTACCAAATGGCACAAACTGTAACACTTAACTTTACAAAAAACTTAAAATAAAAATTTTTTTTCTTATACTTAACGTTTTTTACTAAATTTCAATTTACCACTTTCAACTTTGTTTTCGTAGTATCAATTGAATCTTCCTTTGCTTACTCCTACTAAAAAGCCTCTTTGAAAAAATAACTATCCAAGGAAGGTTGCTTCTGCCTACTTTACACAATGTTCCTGAAACAACTCAGGGAAACGTCATCGAACTGCACAAGCATACGACTTGTGTAAGCTTTTTGTGGTGTGTCTTTTCTACAAATGATTGCACCTTATGAAAAGCAGCTAGAGCATCCTTAATTTCTGCCATTGTCATATGGTCGTCCTCTTCCTCGCCGCTGCTAGAGAACTCTTCTTGAACGACGTTATGTTGCATGGCCTCCAACTCCTTCAGGTCATCCGTCATAAGCTCCTGTTGGTGCTCCTCGAGAAGGTCATTGATGTCGTCCTCTTCGATGACCAGCCCCATGGACTTGCCGAGTGCAACGATCTCATCAAGATCTGGTTGCAAAACAGTTTCAGGATTGTCAACTGTTTCTGAATCTGCACCAGCTTCTCCCACGTCAAATCCCTTGAAGTCTCGGGCGAATACAGCATCAGGCCAGAGCTTCCTCCACGAAGAATTCAAGGTTCGCCTCGAAACCTCCTGCCAAGCTTAATCGATGAGTTGGATACATATGACGATGTCGAAATGCTCCTTCCAAAATTCACTCAAGGTGAGGTTTGTGGTATCGGTGATGTCGAAACATCTCTTGAAAAGATGTTTCGTATACAGCTTCTTAAAGTTCGATATCACTTGGCCTGGTCCATAGGGCTGGAGGCGAGGGTGGTGTTAGGCGGAAGATAAAGAAACCTTTGATAAAAAAACTTACCTCCGCTAGGTGAAAATTATCTTGCCATTGGTCCAGGCCAGGGAGGGTGAAGCAGGGGGCATTGTCCAACAACAGCAGACATTTCAGAGGGAGGCGTCTCTTCCAAGAATTTCTTCACTGTCGGGCCAAAACACAGATTTACCCACTCGGTGAACAAAAGTCTCGTTACCCATGAGAAGCCTTTGAAGTCTGGGGTTGGCGTCGATGCCCTTCTCCTCTGCGGTCTTCGGCCTGGGAAGTCAAATCGCCGAAAATAAGTGCTGGCCTTGTGGGAGATTGCCATCTCGGTTTATCGAATCGCCAGCAATTTCTTTGTCTTTTGTTTTAGATTCAGAAAAAAAAAAAAAGCAGCAGCCTCTCCATCTCGTCATGCACGTGGCTCCCTTTTGCTAGACAAAATAGTCACGCCCTTGGAAGGTGTAGCTGCTTTGATGGCTTCCTTCTAATTAAGGCTGGTGCCTATCGTATGTAGAGCCAAAAAAATCTTCGTATTTGCTTCGTAACTTGAATTTTTCGTAAGTTGAGACTTTCATATGTCGAGGTACCAGTGTATATCGTATGTAGAGCCAAAAAAAACTTCGTATTTGCTTTCGTAACTTGAATTTTTTGTAAGTTGAGACTTTCGTATGTCGAGGTACCTATATATATATATATATATATATATATATATATATATATATATATATATATATATATATATATATATATATATATATATATATATATATATATATATATATATATATATATATATATATATATATATATGTGTGTGTGTGTGTGTGTGTGTGTATATATATATATATATATATATATATATATATATATATACACGAAAGTAAATACGAAGATTTTTTGAGCTCTACATACGAAAAATAGTTCATTACAAAAGGTTGTTGCTGTAAAGTCCTGAGATTCGCCCCGGACCCACCGGGAACAATTTTAAACTCGCGCCCGCCAACTGAGTAAACTCGCCACCATCCTCCCGCTCTCCCATTGGTTCCTGATGCTAGTCACCCCATAAGATCCTGCTCTCCTATTGGTCAGCATCTACACCTTGTGCTCTTATGTATTCTATGGGTAAAAGGATGCTGTAAATTGAAAAACTTATTCATGCAATACATTTAATAAATAAAAAAAACATTAGGTAAAGATAGAATAAAGAATAGAAATGAATGGTTATTATACTGTTTGGTAGTTTCAGTAGTTGAAGAGAGATAATGAAAATTTATGGCTTACTGTGTACTAGGAAAAGTGATTGCTTGGCGATCGTTCGTACTCGTAAGTGCTGGATGTAAACAGAAGTTTGGGAAGCTTTTTTTTTTTTTTTTATTATTGTTGATTATAGTTAATGGTTACTTAATAATTATTTGAAATGAGTACATGCAATACATTTAATAAAAAAAATTGTGAATTAGATATCATAAAATATAAAATAAATCAGACTGCTATCATCGAAGCCAGCAAATATGTATTTTTTAGAGTTCTCCTTCTGTTTTAATATTACTTTACGTATATGTTTCATTATAGCTGTCAGTAACTCGGTATCTCCATTAGGTAAAGATAGAATGAATAATAGAAATGAATGGTTATTATACTTTTTGGTAGTTTCATTAGTTGAAGAGAGATACTAATGAACATTTATGGCTTACTTGTGTCCTAGGAAAAGTGATTGCTTGGCGATCGTTTGGTACTCGTAAGAGCTGAATGTAAACAAACGATTGGAAGGTTTTTTTTTTTTTTTTTTTTCTTTTTATTATAGTTAATGATTAATTAATAGTTATTTGAAATGAGTACATACTGATTATTTATACATTTTATTGCATATTCTAAGCTTTTAGCTTCTTAGGTTTAGATGTCAGTATCATATATGTACTAGGCTACAGTAGCAACGCCAACATATGCTATGCTTATTGCTAAGGGCCATATGCTAAAGTCCTAATATATGCAGTAAAAAGGGGTTGAACATGACATGTAGAATTGGAATTACTTCAAGTATGTACAGTATTTTGCCTTTTTGGAGTCATATTTCTTCCGTCGGATCGGCGTCGTAACCCTAGAACATGTGTTTTAGGCCTGGAAATATACTTTACTGGGGTTTTTGGAGGGCTTGGAACGGATTAGTCATTTTACATGTAAAATGTGGTCCAAGATACGAAAACTTCATGATACAAAGGGCGCCTTGGAACGGATTATTTTCGTATCGAGGTACTACTGTATTACAATATTTGTTTTATTATGAAAACTTCATTTTTTTAGTCATTTTTGCTAAATTTTATTGAGAAAAGCTTTCTTTTGTTTGCTATTTTGTTAATATTGTTCAACTAGACTGTCTCACTCGGCGCACCGAACAATGGCTTAATTAAGACTTCTTTTTTTTTTTTCCCTGTGTTGCATTTGATTGTTTTCATATTTTATCATTACTTTAAATTTATTGGGTTTTTTTTTTAAATTCCCTTTTTTATGTGAGTTGTTATTGATTTTACATACAACCAGTAATATTTTAATTCTCTCTTCTCCTCTCCTCTCAACATATCAACACTCCCTCGTTCAGTCTCAAGTCAGCTGAGCGTGACATCACCGTGGTTATGTACAATTTTATACATCTTATATGCTAAATCTTATATTGTAAGTTAAATTCTATATTAAATGCTTTATACTTTTAGTTTTTATTTTGTTGAATATGGTTATCATTAAACTATATATAATATATTGTAAATGAAAAAAATTTTAATACAGTTAAACATGTAAGATCCAGTAAGCCGTCGAATAGAAGTACGTATAAACTAGATAATCAGTCAATTCGAAGTACGACCATTTGTTTGACAAACGATACAAAATTTTCTCAAAAATTTCATTTGAAAAGCAGAAAGTTCAAGTTCAACATAAGAAAGGTTTGACAAACGAGGTACCACTGTGTATATACATATATATATATATATATATATATATATATATATATATATATATATATATATATATATATATAAAAATAATATATATAATTTATACAGTGGGGCCCCCGTATTCGCATTCTCCTGATTCATGGACTCACTGATTCGCGGATTTCTCTCTGGACCATATCTACCCATTACTTGCAGAGTTTTCCAACAAAAATAATCACTAATTAGTGTATTTTAATGTTATTTTCATGACTAAATAAATTCTTTGATACAAAAATGATTTCCTAATTTTCAAATAATAATATGGATTAATACTGTATTAGTAAGTTTATTAAGATTAAATGATATCATGTGGAAATAATAATTCTCTCTATCTCTCTTTCAGAGATGTATGTTTTTTTGCTTGATAGATAAATGATTTACTATTTTCAAATATTAATATTAATGTAAACAGCAATATCAATTCATTAAAGAAAATACTATTGTGAATTGGTAAGATTTTAGTTTATCAATTTAAAAAATTACATAAGAATGAAGGAAATCCCAGTCTTCTCAAACTCTAGGTACTAAACTGTCAAATATATCAAGTAATGTGACCTGAAGGGCAGGAGCTGTTGTGTTGTTGCCACTTAAGTGTTCATGTAATTTCTCTCTCTCTCTCTCTTACTGAGACACGAGAATTTGTATAGTACATGTAGTATATGTACTATATGTTTATTAATACTTTCAAATATAATGATAATAATAATATATCTGTAATTACATAATTCTTGTTATGTGATAGTATTCTAACAAAATACAATAATCTATCCATTTCACTCTTAAATAAAGATAACTCTCTCTCTCTCTCTTCTGCCACACAGGATATGTATGTCATAGTGGTAACTCTCTCCCCCTGTTTCGCTGGAAGCGTTAGAAGTATTTTCTGAGAGAACAGAGAGATAATCTCTCTCCTCTCTCTCTCTCTCTCTCTCTCTCTCTCTCTCTATGTAATATGTTTATTGATATTTTCACAGTTAATACGTAATAATAATAATAATAATAATAATATAATAAAACTAATTACAAAATTCGTATGTGGTAATTTTTTAAAGAGATAAAAATAACCTTTCCATTTCACTTCCACAAGGATAACTCCTTTCTCTTACCGAGATGTGAGAATTTTTATGGTTTAATAATAATAATAATAATAATAATAATAATAATAATAATAATAATAATAATAATAACAGTGCAAAAAGAGGCATGATTCGGTGGCAAAAGCCCTCCACTGGAGCTTGTGCAAGAATCATCAGCTACCTTGCAGTAATATGTGGTACGAGCACCAACCTGAGGGAGTGATAGAAAATGATCAGGCAAAGATCCTCTGGGACTGTGGTATCAGAACAGATAGGGTGATACGTGCAAATAGACCAGACGTGACGTTGGTTGACAAAGTCAAGAAGAAAGTATCACTCATTGATGTCGCAATACCATGGGACACCAGAGTTGAAGAGAAAGAGAGGGAAAAATGGATAAGTATCAAGATCTAAAAATAGAAATAAGAAGGATATGGGATATGGCAGTGGAAATTGTACCCATAATCATAGGAGCACTAGGCACGATCCCAAGGTCCCTGAACAGGAATCTAGAAAAACTAGATGCTGAAGTAGCTCCAGGACTCATGCAGAAGAGTGTGATCCTAGAAACGGCGCACATAGTAAGAAAAGTGATGGACTCCTAAGGAGGCAGAATGCAACCCGGAACCCCACACTATAAATACCACCCAGTCGAATTAGAGGACTGTGATAAAGCAAAAGAAAAAAAAATAATTATAATATAACTGTAATTTCAATTGAAAATTATTCTTCCCTTCGTCTTTCTCTGTATCAATTTCCCTACCTTCTCTCAACTCCAGAGACGCTCGGAGCTCGGGATGCTGTCAAATATGTTGAGAATGTTACAAGGGAGGGGAATAGTGTCTATAATGGTCAAGGATTTTAATGGTTTTTATGCAATTTCTCTCTCTCTCTCTTACTAAAATGAGATCATTTTTATGGTACATGTATGTAATAAGTTTAATATTTTCCAATAATAGAACTAATATGTATAATATAATACTATAACTATAATTCAAATTCATATGTGAGTATTTTAAATACAGTGGTACCTCGAGATACGAAATTAATCCGTTCTGAGGCGGCCTTCGTATTATGAGTTTTTTCGTATCTTGGAACACATTTTTACTGTAAAATGGCTAATCCGTTCCAAGCCCTCCAAAAACACCCCAGTAAATTATATTTCCAGGTCTAAACACATGTTCTAGGGTTACAACGCCGATCGACGGAAGAAATTGACTCCAAAAAGGCAAAATACTGTACCTACTGAGTAATATTCAACTGCATGTAATGTTCAACCATTTTTACTGCATATATTAGGTTTAGCATTTAGCATATGTCCCTTAGCAATAAGCCTAGCCTATGTTAGCGGTTGCTACTGTAGCCTAGTCTATGATTTCTGACATCTAAACCTAAGAGCTAAAAGCTTAGAATATGCCAATAAATGTATAAATAATCAGTATGTACTCATTTCAAATAATTATTAATTAATCATTAACTATAATACACAAACAAACAAAAAACAAACCTTCCAATCGATTGTTTACATTCAGCTCTTCACCCGTCTTACGAGTATCGAACGAGCGCCAAGCAATCATTTTTCCTAGCACACAGTAAGCCATAAATTGTCATTATTATCTCTCTTCAACTAATGAACTACCAAACAGTATAATAACCATTCATTTCTATTCTTTATTCTATCTTTACCTAATGGAGATACCGAGTTACTGACAGCTATAATGAAACATACGTATACGTAACGTAATAATAAAACAGAAGAAGAATTCTAAAAAATGCGTATTTGTTGGCAGTCTGATTTATTTTATATTTTATGATATCTAATTCACAATTTTTTTATTAAATGTATTGCATGTACTCATTTCAAATAATTATTAAGTAACCATTAACTATAATAAACAAACAAAAAAAAAGCTTCCAAACGTCTGTTTACATCCAGCACTTACGAGTATCGAACAATCGACAAGAAATCACTTTACACAGTAAGCCATAAATTTTCATTATCTCTCTTCAACTACTGAAACTACCAAACAGTATAATAACCATTCATTTCTATTCTTTGTTCTATCTTTACCTAATGTTTTTTTTTTAAATTAAATGTATTGCAATGAATAAGTTTTTTTTTTTCAATTTACAGCATCCTTTTACCAATAGAATACTTAAAGCACAAGGGGTAGATGCTGACCAATAGGAGAGCAGGACCTTATGGGGGTGGTGACTAGCATCAGGAACCAATGGGTGAGAGCGGGAGGATGGTGGCGAGTTTACTCAGTTGGCAGCGCTGGAGTTTCAAAATTGTTCTCGGTGGTCCGGGCGAATCTCGGGACTTTACAGCAACAACCTTTCGTATCTTGAAAACTTTTCGTATGTAGAGCAGTAAGATGTTTCGCATTGGCTTTCGTATCTCGAGTTTTTCGTAAGTAGAGCCTTTCGTATCTCGAGGTACTACTGTACAATAATCTTTCCATTTCACTCTTAAATACTGTAAGGACAATCTCTCTCTCTCTCTCTCTCTCTCTCTCTCTCTCTCTCTCTCTCTCTCTCTCTCATCTCTCTCTCTTGGGTGCAAGTGTTAAGTACATATGTATGTACATATATACCTTTAAGGGTACTAATGGTCAGTATTACTTTGAAATTATATTAATTCAGTACACTCTCTTAAGATTAATACAGTAACGATAATCATTTAAGGTAAATTTTATGTAGGATGTTACATAAGTATACATTTGGGGTCTCGGGGTCTCTCTCTCTCTCTCTCTCTCTCATCTCTCTCTCTCTCTTCTCTCTCTCTCTCTCTCTCTCTCTCTCAATAAAGAATTGATTGACAGACAAACAGATTGTTCAGTCCTCTCTCTTTTCTCTGGAAAAGATATATGTATTTATGGGATGGGGAAGAAGTGTTGCCTACAGAAGTTCATTTCAATCTTTTGATATCGTAAGGAGTTATTCTCTCTCTCTCTCTCTCTCTCTCTCTCTCTCTCTCTCTCTCTCTCTCTCTCTCTTTTGGCTGCAAGTGTTAAAATACATATGTATGTACATATATACCTTTAAGGGTACTAATGGTCAGGATACTTTGAAAATTATATTAATTCAGTACACTCTCTTAAGATAATACAGTAATGATAATTTAATTTTGGTAAATTTTGATGTAGGATGTTACATAAGGTATACATTTGGGGTCTCTCTCTCTCTCTCTCTCTCTCTCTCTCTCTCTCTCTCTCTCTCTCTCTCTCTCTCTCTCTCTCTCTCAATAAAAGAATTGATTGACAGACAAAACAGATTGTTCAGTCCTCTTCTCTTTTCTCTGGAAAAGATATATGTATTTATGGGAGGGGAAGAAGTGTTGCCTACAGAAGTTCATTTCAATCTTTTGATATCGTAAGGAGTTATTCTCTCTCTCTCTCTCTCTCTCTCTCTCTCTCTCTCTCTCTCTCTCTCTGTTATTGCCTGTTCATGTATTTCTAATGGTACAATGTTTCAGATGACTTTGAAATGATATAATATAAACCAATTCAATGGTATATTTGATGTAGGATGATACTTTAAGTATACATTGTATTTGAACTCTAAAGATAGGCAGATATAAGCATTTTTAGAGGGGAGTTCGAACTATTCGCAGGTTTGCACTATTCACGGGGGTGTCTGGTACCCATCCCCCGCGAATATGGGGGAACTGTCATATATATTTACACGGGGTGGGGCAAATCAAATGCCCGAGTTTTGATAGGCTATTAGAATAGTAAAACAATACTTACAGAATTATTTGTTGTTTTATTCGAATCAGTATACAATGCCGTTTGTGTGATCACTTGAAGATGGTGGCCATCTGTAGCGATGCACTGTTGAAGGCGATGTCTTAAGTTTTCGGCTGCTCTTCGGCACATCTCAAGGGGTAATGTAGCGATTTCCTCCTGAATTCGCATCTTCAATTCTTCCAAATTGTGTGGCCGACTTCTGAAACACTTTCTCCACACAATTTGGAAGAATTGAAGATGCGAATTCAGGAGGAAATCGCTGCAATACCCCTTGAGATGTGCCGAAGAGCAGCCGAAAAGAAAAACTTGAGACATCGCCTTCAACAGTGCATCGCTACAAATGGCCACCATCTTCCTGATGCCATCTTCAAAAAGTGATCACACAATGGCATTGTATACGGATTCAAATAAAACAACAAATAATTCTGTAAGTATTGTTTTACTTTTTCAATAATAGCCATATTAAACCTTGGGCATTTGATTTGCCCACCCTGTATATATATATATATATATAATCATGTATAAAAGGCCCATTAAAACACACTGGTTTAAAGCTAAGGATTATATTTTGGTGGACTGACTCCCACCCTTATCACTACTTGCTACGGGTGGGAGTCAGTCCACTGAAATATAGTCCTTAGCTTTAAGCAGGAAAAGTGGTACCTCGAGATACGAAATTAATCCATTCCGAGGCGGCCTTCGTATCATGAGTTTTTTCGTATCTTGAACCGCATTTACATGTAAAATGCCTAAATCCGTTCCAAGCCCTACAAAAACACCCAGTAAATTATATTTCCAGGCCTACAACACGTTCTGAGTGTTGCGACGCCGATGCCGACAGAAGAAATGTGACTCCAAAAGGCAAAATACTGTAACATACTTGAGTATATTCAACTGCATCTAATGTTCAACCCCATTTTTACTGCATATATTAGGACTTTAGCATATGTCCCTTAGCAATAAGCCTAGCCTATTTGTTTAGCAGTTGCTACTGTAGCCTAGTCTATGAATGTGACATCTAAACCTATAAGAAGCTAAAGCTTAGAATATGCCAATAAAATGTATTAAATAATCAGTATGTACTCATTTCAAATAATTATTAATTAATCATTAACTATAATACACAAACAAACAAAAAAAAACAAACTTCCAATCGTTGTTTGTTTACATTCAGCTCATACGAGTACCGAACGATTGCCAAGCAATCACTTTTCCTAGCACAAGCAGTAAGCCATAAATTTTCATTAGTATCTCTCTTCAACTATGAAACTACCAAACAGTATAATAACCATTCATTTTCTATTCTTTATTCTATCTTTACCTAATGGAGAATACCGAGTTAAAGACAGCTATACTGAAACATATACGTAATATTAAAACAGAATAAGAATTCTAGAAATAAAATACATATTTGTTGGCTTCGATGATAGCAGTCTGATTTATTTTATATTTTATGAATATCTAATTCACGAATTTTTTTTATTAAATGTATTGCA
>NC_087208.1:18936902-18946902 GCF_015104395.2 Macrobrachium nipponense
TCTGACAAAAACTACAGCCGTGAAGAGATATGTTTAAAAGGAGTGTTACTAAATTCTTTAACTGACCTTCATAAGAAATATCCTGTTCCCCGCAGATTCATGATAGCCATCCACTCGCTAAAAAAGTTAGATGTTTATAATAGTAGATCCGACAAAGACGGCAAAATTGTAATAATGGACAAGACTTCTCTACCTCGACAAAATCAACCAGCTCCTTAGCGACACAAATACTTACGAAAAACTGACGAAAAATCCCCTCCAGAACGTTCCCACAGAATTTTTTCGGAAAGTAAGATTAATTGGCCAGACAAAAAGAGTATTGAACTATTAGAGAAATTTAAAGTAATTAATCCTAAATTACCCTACTTTTATGGTCTTCCCAAAACTCACAAAGACAATCTTCCATTCAGACCCATCGTTTCATGCGCCGGAGCTTTCAATTACAAAATTTCTAAATGGTTTAGCTGGCCTCCTTTCCTCCTTTTTTAGGCACTTTTTCTCCCAGTCACATCAAACATTCGGAAGGCTTTTGTCACAAATTCAGAGAAGCACATATACCACTTCACAACATAAAACTTTTAAGCCTTGACGTAGACTCCCTATTCACAGAAGTACCTAGTACAGGACGTTCTTCAGTTTTTAAGGGAAAAATTATTATCCCCTATTCAGATCATTTCCCTTTGGCACTTGACAAAATAATAAAGTTAGTTGAATTATGTGCATCTGATAACGTATTTTCATTCGGGGAATCATTCTACAAGCAAAAATTCGGGTGTAGTATGGGTAGTCCTTTAAGTCCTATTTTAGCCAATCTGTACATGGAATACTTTGAAACTACAGTAATAAATGCAATAAAACCCAAAAACATGCTGTGAATGAGATACGTGGATGACATACTAACATTTTGGGATAATAAGTGGGGTAATTTTAATGAATTCCTCTCAAAATTAAACGAATTAGTGCCCAGCATCAAATTTAAAGTTGAATGGGAAACAGACAACAAAATTCCTTTTCTTGATGTTTTAATAATCAGAGACACGACAGAATACAAATTTTACCATATACAGAAAACCAACGTTCTCACTTTCATATATTCACTACTTTAGCTATCATGACAATCTATCAAGATAGGTCTAGCTAGCACCTATTCTTAAGAGCCTTACGAATTTGTTCCCAGATTTCCTGGAAAAAGAATTGAACTAATTCGTAAGCAACTTTCATCTTTAAAGTATCCTGACCATATAATTGAGAAAGCAATTCAAAAAGCAAACGTAATTTTCTACCGACCCCCTAAAGACAAGACCAGAGACACACCCAACAATAAAATAAAAATTCCCCACCTGGAGACGATTAAGAGAGTAACTCAACCCTTTTGCATTTACCTACCCAAATACCTTAGCCAATCCCTGATTAACGTCCAACAAAAGACATCGCCCAAAGACTCTGGGGTATATGAGATCCCATGCCAGGACTGTGACCAATCCTTACATCGGATTTACAGGTAAATCACTTCCCCAGAGATTAATACAACACAAACGGTCAGTTAGGTATGGACAACAGAACTCGGCTATTTTCAATCATATAAATGAACATAACCATAGAATAAACTGGAATATGTCACGTGTAATTTATAGCAGCAACTGCCGGTACAAGATCAAATGATGGAATCGGCCTTAATAAAAGAGAAGCAGGTAATGAACATCTCAAAAGGGAATTGGACATCGGACATCGTCGACGCAGTGTTCATTCAACCAACGGCTTAAGAAGATTAAAGGAAGATTATCAGGCGGGGGTGACCTAAATTGGCTTACTTGTGGACGAATCTCTTGGTATAAATACCACCTTTTCTGTAAACTTTTCTCATTCATATACCTGAAGAGAGAGACAGCAGTCTCTGAAATATAGAACTTTTCTCTCTACATTTTGGTGTTTTTATGGGCTCCTTTTATTAGATATATAGATATATATATGATATATATATATATATATATATATATATATATATATATTTATGTATATTTATATATATTTATATATTATATTATATTATATAGTGGTACCTCGACATACGAAATTAATCCGTTCTGAGGCGGCCTTCGTAACCTGAGCTTTTCGTATCTTGAACCACATTTTACATGTAAAATGGCTAATCCGTTCCAAGCCCTCCAAAAACTCCCCAGTAAATTTCATAATAAAGCTAAATTGACCTATAAACAATGAAATATTACAACAATTTGGACCATTCAATACCTAACTTAATATGTACTACATAGTACCTGTAAATAGAGTGTATTAGTGTACATGGTATACAAGAAATACTGTACGTACATACGTACGTATGAAAATGTGGAACCTTACTTTTCGAGTGAGGCTATCTCCGAAAGTGGCGACAGGAGAGGAGGACAAACGGCAGAAAACTTGTTAGTACGTACACTTAACTTTACGAAACACATTAAAAAATGTCAGGAATCATAAACTAAACTTTACTTAACACATTACCAAATGGCACAAAACCGTAACACTTAACTTTACAAAAAACTTAAAATTAAAATTTTTTTTCTTATACTTAACATTTTTTACAAAATTTTAATTTACCACTTTAAACTTTGTTTTTTTGTAGTATCAATTGGATCTTCCTTTTGCTTACTCCTACTAAAAGCCTCTTTGAAAAATAACTATCCAAGGAAGGTTGCTTCTGCCTACTTTTCACAATGTTCCTGAAACAACTCGGGCAAACTTCATCGAACTGCGCAAGCATACAACCTGTGTAAGCTTTTTCGGGGTGTGTCTTTTCTACAAATGATTGCACCTTATGAAAAGCAGCTAGAGCATCCTTAATTTCTGCCATTGTCATATGGTCGTCCTCTTCCTCGCCGCTGCTAGAGAACTGTTCTTGAACGATGTTATGTTGCATGGCCTCCAACTCCTTCAGGTCATCTGTCATAAGCTCCTCTTGGTGCTCCTCGAGAAGGTCATTGATGTCCTCTTCGATGACCAGCCCCATGGACTTGCCGAGTGCAACGATCTCATCAAGATCTGGTTGCAAAACAGTTTCAGGATTGTCAACTGTTTCTGAATCTGCACCAGCTTCTCCCACGTCAAATCAGGCCAGAGCTTCCTCCACGAAGAATTCAAGGTTCGCCTCGAAACCTCCTGCCAAGCTTAATCGATGAGTTGGATACATATGACGATGTCGAAATGCTCCTTCCAAAATTCACTCAAGGTGAGGTTTGTGGTATCGGTGATGTCGAAACATCTCTTGAAAAGATGTTTCGTATACAGCTTCTTAAAGTTCGATATCACTTGCTGGTCCATGGGCTGGAGGAGAGGGGTGGTGTTAGGTGGAAGATAAAGAACCTTGATAAAAAAATACTCCGCTAGGATATCTTCCTTGAGGCCAGGAGGGTGAGCAGGGGCATTGTCCAACAACAGCAGACATTTCAGAGGGAGGCGTCTCTTCCAAGAAGTTCTTCACTGTCGGTCCAAAACACAGATTTACCCACTCGGTGAACAAAAGTCTCGTTACTCAGGCTTTCGCATTAGCCCTCCACATCACTGGAAGCTTCTCCTTTAGCACTTTGTGGGCCTTGAAGGCTTGAGGAGTCTCGGAATGATAGACAAGTAGGGGCTTCACCTTGCAATCTCCACTGGCGTTCGAACAAAGTGCGAGCGTAAGCCTGTCTTTCATAGGCTTATGCCCAGGTAGCCTTTTCTCTTCCTCCGTGATGTACGTTGGACGAGGCATTTTTTTTCCGAAAAAGGCCATTCTCATCACAGTTGAAGACTTGCCGAGATCTGTAGCCTTTGTTAATCGTCATCTCGTCGAATGTCTTAATAAAGGCTTAGGCTGCTTTCGTGTCCGAGCTGGCCGCCTCCCCATGCCGCACCACCGAATGGATGCCAGTCCGTTTCTGGAATTTTTCAAACCACCCATGAGAAGCCTTGAAGTCTGGGGTTGGCGTCGATGTCCCTTCTCCTCTGCGGTCTTCGGCCTGGGAAATCAAATCGCCGAAAATAGCGCTGGCCTTGTGGGAGATTGCCATCTCGGTTATCGAATCGCCAGCGATTTCTTTGTCTTTTATCCAGACAAGAAGCAGCCTCTCCATCTCGTCATGCACGGGGCTCCTTTTGCTAGACAAAATAGTCACGCCTTTGGAAGGTGTAGCTGCTTTGATGGTTTCCTTCTAATTCCTTCTAATTTAGGCTGGTGCCTATTGTATGTAGAGCCAAAAAAATCTTCGTATTTGCTTTCGTAACTTGAATTTTGTTCATGCCACTTACCTGACAGATATATATATAGCTGTATTTTCTGAAGTCCGCACAGAATTTCAAAACTCGCGGCACACGCAGTGGGCGGCCAGGTGGTAGTACCCATTATCCCAGGCCGCTGGGAGGCGGATATCAGGAACCATTCCCATTTTCTATTCATATTTTTTTCTGTCGCCGGTCGGTAAACAACTGTTTACAGACCTCCGCTCAGGATTTTTTGGATTTGGCTCGCTTTTAAGATTCTGATTGGTTTTTTGGTATTGAATTGGATTGTTGGATTGGCATGCGCGATAGTGGACCGTTTTTTTACTTTGGATTGGCTTTTCTGTAAACGTGATGTCTGGATCAAGTGCTGTGAGTGTTTCAGAGTGTGTGTGAGGACTGATTGTAAGGTGAGGCTACCGAAAAGCATCGGGTAGACCCCCACACAGTATGTATGAGTTGTAGGGGGCATAATTGTTTGGTGGATAATCGGTGCAATGAATGTGAGAGATTGACCGATGATGATTGGAGAGTATATGAGTCCTATCGGCGTAAATTGGAACGCGATAGGATCAGGAGGTCTTCCTCCAGGAGTGGTTCTACCATAGGTAAGGCTAATAATTCTCCTGTATTAACACCTGAGAGTTTGCACTCCACAAACCTGTGTTGCTTCGGGCCCTGAATCTGTGTCGGGAGAAGCTAATGCTCTCTCTCTTATTTTGGAGTCTCTACGCACTCTGGAGACCAAAGTGAAAGCCTTGGAAACTGGCTCTGTTCAAGTGTGTGATCGTTGCCCCTATGTTGTGGAGGGGGCGCGTCAGATCGGCCCCATAATGCCTCTAGGCCTAGACCTCTATCGGACTCCCAAGACTCAGGGAGAGGGTATGTCGAAAGCCGCAAGAGGGTTACGGGGGCTCCCCACCGATCTGGCGTCCCTTCGGCAGGCCTTGTTGCAAAGTCCCAGGCTGTCAAGGAGCGCTTACAGGCGCGCATCCTTAAGGACTGTTTTTCGTCCTCCCCGCGCAAGGGGTGGAGCGCTCGGAGAGACTCTCGTCCGCTGAAAAGGACGTTTCGTGTTGAGGACGCTTCACGTCCTGTATCGCCGCTTTCGTCGGAGGATGCGTATGACGCTTTTCCTCCTCAGAAAAGGGGTAAGATCTCCTCCGATGAGGACGCTGGGTTGCGTGCACAGGCGCGTATCCCTGAGAAGCAGGTAGCTGTACCTGTGAGAAGGAAGGAGGCGTCCCCTCGCCCCTCGTCTTCTCGCAGGATCAGTCCTGCTCCCTCTGTTCGTTCCTCTCCAACGAAGAACATTCTTTTGTCCCTTCAGGACCAGCTATCGACGCTTATGGCTCAGAGGACTCGCCCAGCAGCAGTCGAGCCTAAGCGGAGGAAGGACTTAGACTGCCCGTCAAGAGGACGAAGCAGTCTCCTTCTCCCTCTCCTCGTTCGTCTCTTTCGCCGATCGCGTCTCCTTCGGCGATTCGCCGATCTCGTTGTCCTCTAGAAGACGTCGTCAGGACGCTTTTGAAGACGCTCGGCAGGACGTCGCACGACGTCGACAGGACGCTCGACAGGATGCCCGAACAGGACGCTCGGCAGGACGTTTCAGCAGGGACTCGGCAGGACCGTTCAGCAGGCGCTCTTCAGGACGCTTTTGGGGACTCCGGCCAAGAAGAAGTCGTACTTCAAGACGCTGGTTTGCGCGCACAGGCACGTATTCCGGATAATCATGTCTTCCCTTTCGTTTAAGAAACGTAAGGACGCTTCTCTGGCAAGTGAGGCTGCCTCGAGTGTCGCTAAGGACGCTCGCCGTCAGGACGCTCTGCCTACTTCCAGTAAGAATAGGGGGTCTTTGATTAAGGCAAGACCCGACATACGTACGCCCTCTCCGGAGAGGCGGTCTCCTCTTCCGATTAGAGAAGAAGGAGAGCTGAGTAGTCCGGCTGACTCTGTTGAAGAGGAACCTTCTGCTGCCTCTTCAATCTCAGATTATAAAGTTCTCGTGCGGCTGTTGCGTTCGTCCTTCGAGGACAAGTTTCAGCCTGCAGCTCCCAAGTCTCCTCCTTCGCAGTTTTCATCCTCTAAAGACTGGTAAGACTCCGAGTTTGTTGAGATGAAAACTTCGCTCTCCACTAAACGGCGTTCAAGAAACTCCAAGATTGGATGGAACGAAGGAGAGATCAAGGCAAGACAACTTTCGCATTGCCTCCAGCTAGACTCAGCGGAAAAGGGGGGTATTTGGTATAAGACCAAAGAAGAAGTGGGGGTTAGAATCCCTTCTTCAGCACAAGGAGATTTCTCCAGCTTGGTGGATTCTCAGAGGAGGTCCCTTTTATCCACTGCTAAAGTGACCTGGACCCCTACGGAGACGGACATCATTTTGAAGGGTCTGCTCCAGACTCTTGAAGTTTTCAACTTCCTTGACTGGTGCTTGGGAGTTCTGGATCTGCAATCGAGAAGCCCAGAATCTCTCAGTCTGGGGGAGCTGTCCAGCGTGTTAGCATGCATGACAAAGCCGTCAGGGATGGTTCTGAAGAGCTCGTCTCTCATTTTGGGACGGCCTTCTTGAAGAAGAGAGCTTTGCTGTGCAATTTCACGGCTCGTTCAGTTACTCCAGCTCAGAAAGCGGATTTGCTTTTTTCTCCTCTTTCGAACCATCTCTTCCCCCAGACTTTGGTGAAGGACCTGACAAGCAGTTTGCAAGAGAAGGCAACGCAGGACCTCTTAGCCCAGTCCTCGAGACGTTCGGCAGTCCCTTCAACTTCTTCAGCTTTTGTTCGACCGCCGAAGAAGGTTAAGCCCTTTCGTGGGGCTCCCCCTCGAGAGGCAGCTCCTCAAGGGAGAGGTTTTTCACGAGGAAGAGCTTCCTTTAAATCAAAGCCTTCCAAGTGAGAAGCATGTCCTTCAGACACCAGTCGGAGCCAGACTGAAGTTTTTTGCGGGAGCGTGGAGAGAGAGAGACACGGACTCTTGGTCCCTCAAGATCGTGGAGCAGGGGTACAAGATCCCCTTTTTAGATCTTCCTCCTCTTTCTCGACTCCCAGAGACCTTTCTCCATCCTATCAGGGAGAGAAGAAACCAGTGTTATTCGATCTTCTTCAACAAATGATCGAGAAAAGAGCGGTTGGAACAAGTCGCGGACCTGGGGTTCTCCAGGTTTTTACAACAGGATTTTCCTAGTACCAAAGCAGTCGTCAGGTTGGTGTCCAGTTCTAGATGTAAGCAGGCTCAATCTTTTCGTGGAAAAGACCAAATTCACGATGGAGACGCCTCATTCTGTTCTGGGAGCCTTGAGAACCCGGGCGACTGGGATGGTGTGCCTTAGACTTGCAGGACGTCGTACTTTCACATCCGATCCACCCTCTTTCAAGAAAGTACCTAAGGTTTTGTCTTAGACAAAAAAGTGTGGCAGTTCAGAGCTATGTGTTTCGGCCTGACCACGGCTCCAATGGTGTTCACCGTAGTCATGAAGAATGTGGCGAGGTGGCTACACTCTTCGGGGATAAGAGTTTTCCCTGTACCTCGACGACTGGCTTATCAGAGCGTCGTCGAGAGAAAAGTGTCTGAAGGACTTGCAGTTCACTTTAGCCCTAGCAAAGTCCCTGGGACTTCTTGTCAACCTCGAAAAGTCGCATCTGACCCCGACACAGTCCATCGTGTATCTGGGGATTCAGATGGATTCAGTGGCTTTTCGAGCGTTTCCGTCCCAGGAACGTCAGCGGCTAGGATTAGAAAGATCTCGGCCTTCTTAGGGAAAAAGACTTGCTCGGCGAGGGAATGGATGAGTCTGCTGGGAACCATTTCCTCGCTAGAAAGGTTTGTTTCCTTGGGAAGACTGCACCTCCTCAGGGCCTCTCCAGTTTTTCCTTGCGGACGAGTGGAAGCCAAGGACGATCTCAATGCGATATTGAGAATATCTCTTCCAATAAAGAGCCATCTAAGATGGTGGTTCGACCCACAGAAGCTACAGGAGGGCGTGTCCCTAAGTCTTCTGAGCCCCGACCTAGTGTTGTTCTCCAACGCTTCCATCACGGGCTGGGGAGCAACACTAGGAGGGAGGAAGTGTCAGGCTCCTGGTGGGGAGGGGAACAGGTAGCCTGGCACATAAATGTCAAAGAGCTTGCAGCAATCTTTCTGTCTCTGCAGTTCTTCGAAAGGAGTTTGAAGAACAGGATTGTTCAGGTAAACTCCGACAATACCACAGCACTCGCTATTTGAAGAATCAGGGAGGAACACACTCCAGAACTTTGTTTTTCCTGGCGAGGGAGATTCTGCTGTGGGCGAAGAGAAAAAGAAAGGTTACGATCCTAGACGAGGTTCATTGCAGGAGTGCAAAACGTCAGGGCCGATCTTCTCAGTCGTCGGGAAGAACAAATCCTAGCAACGGAATGGACCTTAAACAAAGACGTGTGTCGAGACCTTTGGAGGTTGGTGTGGGGACGTCCTCTGGTCGACTTATTCGCGACGTCAAGGACCAAGAGACTTCCTCTTTATTGCTCCCCGGTCCTGGAATCCGGAAGCGATCGCTGTGGACGCGTTGCTTTGAATTTGGACAGGGCTAGATCTGTACGCCTTCCCACCATTCAAGATTTTGGGGGAAGTCATGAGGAAGTTTGCGGCCTCAGAAGGGACGAGGTTGACCCTGATCGCTCCGATGTGGTCCAGCGAGAGAATGGTTCACAGAGGTCATATCTTTCCTTGTAGACTCTCCAAGGACATTGCCCTGGAGGAAAGATCTACTCTCAAACAGCCTCACTTCGAAAGGTTTCACCAAAACCTCCTCCGCTCTGAGTCTGACTGCGTTCAGACTATCGAAAAGTTGGTCAGAGCGAGAGGTTTTTCGAAAGCAGCTGCAAGAGCAATCGCAAATGCAAGACGTGCTTCTACAAGAGCTGTTTACCAATCGAAGTGGGCTTCTTCAGGGCATGGTGTAAAAAGGAGGGAGTTTCCTCTTCCTCGACCTCTGTGAACCAGATAGCTGATTTTCTGCTCTTTCTCAGAATGTGCAGAAATTAGCAGTCCCTACCATCAAGGGATATAAGAGCATGTTGTCAGCGGTTTTTAGGCACAGAGGCCTTGACCTTTCTGACAACAAAGACATTCATGATCTTTTAAAATCTTTTGAAACTTCGAAGATTCCTCAAACGAGACCTCCTTCATGGAACCTTGACGTGGTTCTTAAGTTCTTAATGTCAAGTCCTTTCGAACCTCTTCAAGCAGCGTCTCTTCGAAACTTGACAAGGAAGGCTCTTTTCCTAACTTCTCTGGCGACGGCTAAGAGGGTTAGTGAAATACAAGTTTTTAGTAATTTAGTGGGATTCAAAGGAGACACTGCTGTCTGCTCTTTGAGCCCAACTTTCTTGGCGAAGAATGAAAATCCTTCTAATCCTTGGCCGAAAACTTTCGAGATCAAGGGTAATGTCAAGTCTGGTGGGCCAAGAACCAGAGAGAGCCCTGTGCCCTGTCATGGGCTCTTAAGTTCTATGTACTAGAACAAAAGAAGTAAGAGGTCCCTCAGGTAATCTCTGGTGCTCTGTGAAGAGACCAGAGTTACCTTTATCTAAGAATGCTGTTGCTTTCTTTTCTGAGGGACGTCATTAAAGAGGCTCATTCATCTTCCAGAAGACTGATTTGAGCCTCTTACGAGTGAAAGCTCACGAAGTTATCGCTGTCGCTACCTCTCTTGCCTTCCAAAAGAATATGTCAATCAAGGACATTCTTGATTGCACCTTTTGGAGGAGTAACT
>NC_087208.1:18949402-18954402 GCF_015104395.2 Macrobrachium nipponense
ATGGCTTACTTGTGTCCTAGGAAAAGTGATTGCTTGGCGATCGTTTGGTACTCGTAAGAGCTGAATGTAAACAAACGATTGAAAGGTGTTTTTTTTTTTTTTTTTTTTTTTTTTTTCTTTTTTTTTTTTAGTTAATGATTAATTAATTAATAATTATTTGAAATGAGTACATACTGATTATTTATACATTTTATTGGCATATTCTAAGCTTTTAGCTTCTTAGGTTTAGATGTCAGTATCATAGACTAGGCTACAGTAGCAACGCTAACATATGCTATGCTTATTGCTAAGGGACATATGCTAAAGTCCTAATATATGCAGTAAAAATGGGGTTGAACATGACATGCAGTTGAATATTACTCAAGTATGTACAGTATTTTGCCTTTTTGGAGTCATATTTCTTCCGTCGGATCGGCGTCGTAACCCTAGAACATGTGTTTTAGGCCTGGAAATATACTTTACTGGGGTGTTTTTGGAGGGCTTGGAACGGATTAGCTATTTTACATGTAAAATGTGGTCAAAGATACGAAAACTTCATGATACAAAGGGCGCCTTGGAACGGATTATTTTCGTATCTCGAGGTACTACTGTATTACAATATTTGTTTTATTATGAAAACTTCATTTTTTTAGTAATTTTTGCTAAATTTTATTGAGAAAAGCTTTCTTTTGTTTGCTATTTTGTTAATATTGTTCAACTAGACTGTCTCACTCGGCGCACCGAACACTGGCTTAATTAAGACTTTTTTTTTTTTCTTTTTTTTTTTATTTTTTTTTCCTGTGTTGCATTTGATTGTTTTCATATTTTATCATTACTTTAAGTTTATTGGGAAATTCCCTTTTTTATGTGAGTTGTTATTGATTTTACATACAACCAGTAATATTTTAATTCTCTCTTCTCCTCTCCTCTCAACATATCAACACTCCCTCGTTCAGTCTCAAGTCAGCTGAGCGTGACGTCACCGTGGTTATGTACAATTTTATACATCTTATATGCTAAATCTTATATTGTAAGTTAAATTCTATATTAAATGCTTTATACTTTTAGTTTTTATTTTGTTGAATATGGTTATCATTAAACTATATATATATTGTAAATGAAAAAAAATTTTAATACAGTTAAACATGTAAGATCCAGTAGGCCATCGAATAGAAGTACGTATAAACTAGATAATCAGTCAATTCGAAGTACGACCATTTGTTTGACAAACGATACAAAATTTTCTCAAAAATTTCATTTGAAAAACAGAAAGTTCAAGTTCAACATAAGAAAGGTTTGACAAACGAGGTACCACTGTGTATACATATATATATATATATATATATATATAATATATATATAATTTAAATACAGTGGGGCCCCCGTATTCGCATTCTCCCGATTCATGGACTCACTGATTCGCAGATTTCTCTCTGGACCATATCTACCCATTACTTGCAGGGTTTTTCCGACAAAAATAATCACTAATTAGTGTATTTTAATGTTATTTTCATGACTAAATAATTCTTGATACAAAATGATTTCCTAATTTTCAAATAATAATATGGATTAATACTGTATTAGTAAGTTTTATAAAGATTAAATGATATCATGTGAAATATAATTCTCTCTATCTCTCTTTCAGAGATGTATGTTTTTTTGCTTGATAGATAAATGATTTACTATTTTCAAATATTAATATTAATGTAAACAGCAATATCAATTCATTAAAGAAAATACAATTGTGAATTGGTAAGATTTTAGTTTATCAATTTAAAAAATTACATAAGAATGAAGGAAATCCCCCAGTCTTCTCAAACTCCAGGTACTTAACTGTCAAATATATCAAGGGCAGGAGCTGTTGTGTTGTTGCCACTTAAGTGTTCATGTAATTTCTCTCTCTGCTCTCTCTCTCTCCAGCGTCTCTCTCTCTCTCTCTCTCTCTCTCTCTCACTGAGACAAACGAGAATTTGTATAGTACATGTAGTATATGTACTATAGTTTATTAATACTTTCAAATATAATGATAATAATAATATATCTGTAATTACATAATTCTTATGTTGATAGTATTCTAACGAAATACAATAATCTATCCATTTCACTCTTAAATAAAGATAACTCTCTCTCTCTCTCTCTCTCTCTCTCTCTCTCTCTCTCTCTCTCTCTCTCTCTCTCTCTCTCTCTCTCTTCTGCCACACAGGATATGTATGTCATAGTGGTAACTCTCTCCCCCTGTTTCGCTGGAAGCGTTAGAAGTATTTTCTGAGAGAACAGAGAGATAATCTCTCTCTCTCTCTCTCTCTCTCTCTCTCTCTCTCTCTCTCACTGAGGTGAAAGAATTTTTATGGTACTAGTATGTAATATGTTTATTGATATTTTCACAGTTAATACGTAATAATAATAATAATAATAATAATAATAATAATAATAATAATAATAAAACTAATTACAAAATTCGTATGTGGTAATTTTTTAAAGAGATAAAAATAACCTTTCCATTTCACTTCCACAAGGATAACTCCTTTCTCTTACCGAGATGTGAGAATTTTTATGGTTTAATAATAATAATAATAATAATAATAATAATAATAATAATAATAACAACAGTGCAAAAAGAGGCATGATTCAGTGGCAAAAGCCCTCCACTGGAGCCTGTGCAAGAAACATCAGCTACCTTGCAGCAATAAGTGGTACGAGCACCAACCTGAGGGAGTGATAGAAAATGATCAGGCAAAGATCCTCTGGGACTGTGGTATCAGAACAGATAGGGTGATACGTGCAAATAGACCAGACGTGATGTTGGTTGACAAAGTCAAGAAGAAAGTATCACTCATAGATGTCGCAATACCATGGGACACCAGAGTTGAAGAGAAAGAGAGGGAAAAATGGATAAGTATCAAGATCTGAAAATAGAAATAAGAAGGATATGGGATATGGCAGTGGAAATTATACCCATAATCATAGGAGCACTAGGCACGATCCCAAGGTCCCTGAACAGGAATCTAGAAAAACTAGATGCTGAAGTAGCTCCAGGACTCATGCAGAAGAGTGTGATCCTAGAAACGGCGCACATAGTAAGAAAAGTGATGGACTCCTAAGGAGGCAGGATGCAACCCGGAACCCCACACTATAAATACCACCCAGTCGAATTAGAGGACTGTGATAAAGCAAAAGAAAAAAAAATAATAATAATATAACTGTAATTTCAATTGAAAATTATTCATCCCTTCGTCTTTCTCTGTATCAATTTCCCTACCTTCTCTCAACTCCAGAGACGCTCGGAGCTCAGGATGCTGTCATAAGTTTAATATTTTCCAATAATAGAACTCTAATATGTATAATATTAATACTATAACTATAATTACAAAATTCATATGTGAGTATTTTAAATACAGTGGTACCTCGAGATACGAAATTAATCCGTTCCGAGGCGGCCTTCGTATTATGAGTTTTTCGTATCTTGGAACACATTTTACATGTAAAATGGCTAATCCGTTCCAAGCCCTCCAAAAACACCCAAGTAAATTATATTTCCAGGAATAAAACACATGTTCTAGGGTTACAACGCCGATCCGACGGAAGAAATTGACTCCAAAAAGGCAAAATACTGTACATACTTGAGTAATATTCAACTGCATGTAATGTTCAAACCCATTTTTACTGCATATATTAGGAGTTTAGCATATGTCCCTTAGCAATAAGCCTAGCCTATGTTAGCGGTTGCTACTGTAGCCTAGTCTATGATTGTGACATCTAAACCTAAGAGCTAAAAGCTTAGAATATGCCAATAAAATGTATAAATAATCAGTATGTACTCATTTCAAATAATTATTAATTAATCATTAACTATAATACACAAACAAACAAAAAACAAACCTTCCAATCGATTGTTTACATTCAGCTCTTACCCGTCTTACGAGTATCGAACGAGCGCCAAGCAATCATTTTTCCTAGCACACAGTAAGCCATAAATTGTCATTATTATCTCTCTTCAACTAATGAAACTACCAAACAGTATAATAACCATTCATTTCTATTCTTTATTCTATCTTTACCTAATGGAGATACCGAGTTACTGACAGCTATAATGAAACATACGTATACGTAAACGTAATAATAACACGAAGAAGAATTCTCAAAAATGCGTATTTGTTGGCAGTCTGATATATTTTATATTTTTGATATCTAATTCACAATTTTTTTTTATTAAATGTATTCATGTACTCATTTCAAATAATTATTAAGTAACCATTACCTATAATAAACAAACAAAAAAAAAGCTTCCAAACGTCTGTTTACATCCAGCACTTACGAGTATCGAACGATCGACAAGCAATCACTTTACACAGTAAGCCATAAATTTTCATTATCTCTCTTCAACTACTGAAACTACCAAACAGTATAATAACCATTCATTTCTATTCTTTGTTCTATCTTTACCTAATGATTTTTTTATTAAATGTATTGCATGAATAAGTTTTCAATTTACAGCATCCTTTTTTTAAAACAATAGAATACTTAAAGCATAAGGGGTAGATGCTGACCAATAGGAGCAGCAGGACCTTATGGGTGACTAGCATCAGGAACCAATGGGAGAGCGGGAGGATGGTGGCGAGTTTTACTCAGTTGGCAGCGCGGGAGTTTCAAAATTGTTCTTGGTGGTCCGGGCGAATCTGCGGGACTTTACAGCAACACCTTTCGTATCTTGAAAACTTTTCGTATGTAGAAGCAGTAAAATGTTTCGCATTGGCTTTCGTATCTCTAGTTTTTCGTAAGTAGAGCCTTACGTATCTCGAGGTACTACTGTACAATAATCTTTCCATTTCACTCTTAAATACTGTAAGGACAATCTCTCTCTCTCTCTCTCTCATCTCTCTCTCTCTCTCTCTCTCTCTCTCTCTCTCTCTCTCTCTCTCTCTCTCTCTCTCTTGGGTGCAAGTGTTAAAGTACATATGTATGTACATATAATACCCTTTAAGGTACTAATGGTCAGGATTACTTTGAAATTATATTAATTC
>NC_087208.1:18959402-18987177 GCF_015104395.2 Macrobrachium nipponense
CTCATTAAAACATATGAAATATTAGTACAGCTCATAAATGAATCATCATAAATGAAATATTGATACAAATGGGTTCACTGCGTAGACACAATGGTAGAGAAGGTTGGAAGGATTCAGACACTGGAAAAAAAACAGATTAGTGGGAAAAGAATCACTTACTTCTTTATGGTCATGTCTTCAGTCTCCCTTGCAGTCTTTCATGCCACCCCTTTTTTGCGCTTCTAAGACTCGACAGAGTGAATAAAAATTCTATGGAAAACTCTCAAGAAGGGTGAAACACGATGTACAAATGTATGAACACTCCTCGTAAGACACTCCCCTTTAGATGACATCACCGACACGTAACGAGTTCATTACATAGGAAGATTCCGTGATGTCATTCATCACTCATTTAATAACTTAGGTGGTCTCGGGTGGTTTCCAAAATAACAGGTTTCTTGTATTCTAGATTTTACTGCTTGTAAATTTATCTCTCTCTAAAGGTAAAATCTACCTTTTGCTGGTTCCGCCCATTTGAACAAACACACACAAATAGCAGACAGTTTTTATATCACACCTAAGTTTGAATATGAAAATAATGAAAAAAATAAATAAACAATTTTCCCAACCATAATATTGCCTGAATTGCAACGACAGCAATTTCAATAATCCTCTCTGAATATTTTCACACTTGAGCACTGAAAAGTAAATGAATATAAAAGTATTACTGTAACTAAAATTCACATCCATTGATATCAACAGGTGGGTGTGATCTCAGTTTAAAGCACATTTTTGATAAGCCTTGACAATAATATTGCTAACTGTTTAAATCAACAACTATCTTCTTGGTATAATTTAAAGAATCATCTTTTATATTTCAAAGAATAGGTAACCTCTAAACAAAATTCCTGTTGTTAACTAGAAGTGCATCTCAGAAGCCTTAGAGCATTTTCCATTAGGCTTATACATTAAATCATTGTTACAACATACTGACAGTCTGAATATAGCATAAAACTTCAAAGTTCAAAGGATACTTTGTAATTCATATTTCTATTTTGAAATTTTTTTTTATACTGTTGAGCCTATTAGATCTACTGTTATATGGTGTAGAAGAAATTACAATAACCACTTGAAGTAGCAAGCTGTGCAAAGAGGCACTGATAATCCCTGCCAACCTTGTCATACCATGCTTAGAATTAAAAAAAAGTTTATTTCACATAGATTCTAAATGATACAGTATGATGACTTTTTACATTGTATCATATTTTGGAAGATGCAAAAAGAACCATATGGCATCACTATTGAGCATGTGTATACCAAAGATCCTCTGTAATTTCAATAGGCCACAGCTACATCACTTTCTGCTTTTTGCTTTTCATCAGTTCCTGTGGTTTTTCCTGCATAGATATCCAACTTTAACTTTACCTTGCTTCAGTTTTCAACACTTGTCCTTTGGCTGATCCCTGCAAGTCTAGAAATGTTCTCAACAAATGTATTTATAATTTTATTCTAATTATATATAAAGGCAATCTCTGTTTGTTCGCTATACATGCTCAGACTATGAAAGCTAGGGCCGCCAAATTTTTACCATAGACTCCCTCCACCCCAGAAAGGTTTTAGTCAAAATTCTAAATTCGAGGGGCACTTTTAAGGGGGCCTTAACCACTCTTTTTTGCAACTTTCAGAGTATAGGAAACTCTTCAGATTTTTCACAACTTGCTTGACTCAGTAGAATAATTGAATAACTATGGATTTTTCAAACCACCTTTGGCCCAACAGCAACCCAAGTGGTTACTTATTCTGAAGTGGTTGCATGATCCACCCTGTAAGGGTTGTCATCAAGGATAGCGTGCCCCTTTTTATCCAGAGGAATGCTAGGCACACATCAGCTAGTAATTCATATGACTTCTTACCTCTTTGTGAATTTTCAAGCTACATATTGATTTTTTTGTAATCACTTTATTTCATTTTCATGAGAATTTTAGTTATTTGGTGCTTCTTGGGCAGCACAAACCATTTTATCTACGGTAGTCATATAGCCTTTAGGCAGTGGGACAGCCATCTCAGATTTGTATAAATGTAGTACTATTGTGGTCTGAAGAAAAAATTCATTAAAAAATGACTACACTAAAAATACTGTTGTGTACACACAACAAAATTTTCCCAAAATTACTTTTGTGTACCAGTTGCCTTGCATAAAAATACAATACATGATATTCATTCTAAGGAAGCTTTGATGATATTGAATTACCGTTTGTTAGTGCCTAATAGTCAGAATGATGTAATGAGACTTAAAACTCAGAAGAGTGCATTAGACTGTGATACAGTGATGTGCTGTGCTGCATTCCAGACTCATATTTCTCTTCTGAGTTACCCTCACAATCACAGTTAATGAATTATTTGTATGTTGAGAATATAAGTAGGTCCCAAATTGTGTCTGTGGTAAATCAAGCACTGACCACTTGTGGATGAGCAATTTTGCCTCTTATTGCTGGCGGTAAATTTATTTCTAATAATAGCAGGATATATGTAATACATTGTTTCCTTAAAGTGGAAAATAAAAAAGTCCAAATTACAATTTTCTATAGATAATGTCATTGTATGCTGAGTGGTTGGGTTATATAATCTATCTTGAATTTTTTATGTCAAGCATAAATTTTTTTTCAAAAATAACCATTTGTATTATGAAGTGTGTGGTAAATCATCATCAGTTCAGTAAAAGTCATAAGTGGCCTTTATGTAATTACTAGCATTGTAAGAGGTTTTTGAGGGAACTTCAACATTTCAGCAAAGTGGTAAAGCAAAGGAATATAAATATGACCTGTGCCAACTAGATTTGATCATTGAAAGAGTAATACTATTGCACAAGAGTAAATGGTGGTGGTTTTCTATCACTGACTGGATCTTTGGAAGTCCTCCCTATTTATCTAATATGTATATGTTTTAGTTGTTTGGGACATTGGACATTTCGTCTTTTCACTGTCTCACTAAGAATAAAGATTCATTATTTTCATACATATAATTTACAGTAATGAAGATTATTATTTTTTTTTTACAGTTGCAGGTGCAGCCATTGCACCTCCACCATCATTAGGCTCAGAAGAAATGCCTAAAGGTACAAATTTCAGTGGAGTTGGCAGTTCCGTTGCAGCAAAGATTATGGCCAAATATGGTTTCAAGGTATGTTTGGTGAAATTAGACTTATTTACTTCATTAAAAAAAACTTTTCCACTCCAGTTGCTTAGCATTTTGAAGGAGTGTGGGCTTGCATAGTTCAAGAACTTTGATATTGGGGATGGGTGTATTTTGTATTAAAGGTCCAACCCTACTGTCAAGGCCAGTTTTGAATGCTCTAATGAAGACTTTTTTTTTTTTTTTCTTTCTTTCTTTCTTTTTATTTTTTTTTTTCCTTGTTGATCTCAAAGAACATACCCATGACAAGTTGGCAGATGTTGACTGGTTACTAGTTTTGATGGATGATGAAGTTAGACATGTCATCTAACATGCCTCACCACCTGTAGTCTTGGAGTAGTACCTGGTGTCCTATGTAGATTATGCTCATGACTTTTTTAATACAATTATATTTGTGGCAAGTCTCCAGTCAGTACCTATGACTTCGGGCTTATTTATCTATCGACCAGTTCCCAGGAGGACTCATAAATATTAGGAAACTCTTAGAACTATGAGATCAGCTTTCACCAGATATCGCAGACAAAAATGTGAGTACAGTGAACCCCCACTTATTCACAGTTCAGTATGTATTCACAGATTTTTCTGTGGAACATATTTTTCAATAAATCATGGAAAATCCAGTAATTGGTGGATTTCTTTGTAGAGCAGTATTCACTGATTAGAACTGTATTTCCTGGTTATTTTCATGAATAGATTTTTTATGATAGAAAAATTATTTACTAATTTTCAATTATTAATAAGATGAAATAATGATGATTAACCCCTTCCCTCTCACATTTTTTATCCCAAATTCCAGTCTGTATGGAGCATATTTTTTTATTGTTTATTTCTAAAGTAATATGCTAAAGTGATAAATCACCTGGAATATTTCTTCAGAAAAAAATATTTTTTTGTCAGGATAGTCTTCAACTATTACATAACTTCTCAAGGCCAAGGTTTCTCGGAAATTTTAAAAAACCAAGGAAAATAAAAATTAAAGAATATATTTATTTCATTTTTATCTATATTTTTATTCTTTCGTAAATCTTCAGTATAATCAAATAATCACACATGATAAATGCAGGCTGTGCGGGAGAGGGTGGTTTATCATCCGAAATTATTATTCTTTGCCAGCCTTGGTTATCAGGAATATTATCATCATCATATTCATCTGAAGTATGAGAGTATTCTGACATCATATCACCATCACTTTTGCTCCCTGAATTGCCCATTCCATTATAATACTCTGTATCTCTCACTACTCATGATAGTTATATCAATAATAATAAAATAAAAATCCCCCAAAAAAGCAATAGAAGTCCTGACTGATGAAAGGATGCATCTCAATGGCCAAGCGACACCAAGATAGCTACAATTTTCTATAAGAAGGCACTTATATCCATAGAAAATGGCTTTGTGATGGTGGGAGACTAATATAAACAACAGCCGAGTTTATTCGGAGTTGCTAGGAAAAATATAACAGAATTTTGAGCATACTAGGGCTTACTGAAGTATGATGGTTATCTTAAACCCGAGAATACACAGGGTTGAGCGGGAAGAAGTTAAATATAATAATAATAATAATATCTTGGAAGAAGACTCTCTTTTAAACATATTATGTTGAAAAGAATGGCTGTGTCCAGCAAATTAATTTAATATGATAACTTTTCTAATAGAAAGGATGCACAATATGAATATTAGCCAGTTATTGAATAAATATTGCTGAGCCAGAAAAGTGATTAATGAAAAAAAGAAAAGTTATCATATAAGATTAAATTGTTAAACATAGCCATTCTTTTTAACAGAATGATAATAATAATATTAATATTGTTATTATTGTTATTATGATTTTTTTTTTCTTTCTTTTTTTTTTTTTGCTCTATCACAGTCCTCCAATTCGACTGGGTGGTATTTATAGTATGGGGTTCCGGGTTGCATCCAGCCTCCTTAGGAGTCCATCACTTTTCTTACTATGTGCGCCGTTTCTAGGATCACACTCTTCTGCATGAGTCCTGGAGCTACTTCAGCCTCTAGTTTTTCTATATTCCTTTTCAGGGATCTTGGGATTGTGCCCAGTGTTCCTATGATTATGGGTATAATTTCCACTGGCATATCCCATATCCGTCTTATTCTTATTTTCAGGTCTTGATACTTATCCATTTTTTCCCTCTCTTTCTCTTCAACTCTGGTGTCCCATGGTATTGTAACATCAATGAGTGATACTTTCTTCTTGATTTTGTCAATCAATGTCATGTCTGGTCTATTTGCACGTATCACCTTATCTGTTCTGATACCATAGTCCCAGAGGATCTTTGCCTGATCGTTTTCTGTCACTCCTTCAGGTTGGTGCTCGTACCACTTATTACTGCAAAGTAGCTAATGTTTCTTGCACAGGCTTCAGTAGAGAGCTTTTGCCACTGAATCATGCCTCTTTTTGTACTGGTTCTTTGCAAGTGCTGGACATTTGCTTGCTATGTGGTTTATGGTTTCATTTTTTGTATTGCACTTCCTACATATGGGAGAGATGTTATTTCCATTTATCGTTCTATGAATATATCTGGTTCTTAGGGCCTGATCTTGTGCCGCTGTTATCATTCCTTCAGTTTCCTTCTTGAGCTCTCCCCTCTGTAGCCATTGCCATGTGTCATCACTAGCTAGTTCTTTAGTCTGTCCCATGTATTGTCCGTGCATTGGTTTGTTGTGCCAGTCCTCTGTTCTGTTTGTCATTCTCCTGTCTCTATATTTGTGGGTCTTTGTCTACTTTTATCAGTCCTTCTTCCCATACACTCTTGAGCCACTCGTCTTCACTGGTTTTCAGATACGTATTGCCCCAGTGCTCTATTCTCAATGTTGACGCAGTCCTCTATACTTAGTAGTCCTCTCCCTCCTTCCTTTTGTGTTATGCATAGTCTGTCTGTATTTGCTCTTGGGTGTAGTGCTTTGTGTTTTGTCATATGTTTCCTAGTTTTCTGGTCTATGCTGCGGAGTTCTGCCTTCATCCATTTCACTATTCCTGCGCTGTATCTGGTTACTGGCACTGCCCATGTGTTTATGGCTTTTATCATATTTCCGCCGTTGAGTTTTGATTTGAGTATCGCCCTGAGTCTGTATATATTCTTTCCTGGTTGTGTCCTTCATCTCTTGGTGTTTTATATCCCCTCCTTCCATTATTCCCAGTTTTTTTGTATCCCGTCTCATGTATGTGTTTGATGTTGCTCCCATCTGATAGTTTTATCCCTTCAGTCCTTGTTACTTTGCCCTTTTGTATGTTGACTAAGGCACAATTTTCTATTCCAAACTCCATCCTGATGTCCCCAGATACAATCCTTACAGTCTGGATTAGGGTATCTATTTCCTTGATGCTCTTACCATACATCTTGATGTCGTTCATGAACATTAGATGGTTAATTCTGTTGCCTCTTTTCTTGAGTTGGTACCCAGCATCCATCTTCTGCAGTACTTTTGTCATGGAAATCATAGCTACTACAAAGAGTAGTGGGGACAGTGAGTCGCCCTGGAAGATCCCTCTCCTGATATTAACCTCTGCTAGTCTTATTCCAGAGCTTGTAAGTATTGTATTCCAGTTGTGCATTGTATTTTTGAGGAAGCTGATTGTTTTCCTCTGCCCCATATATTTTCAGGCATTCTATTAGCCATGTGTGTGGTATCATGTCGAAGGCTTTCTTATAGTCAATCCATGCCATGCTTAGGTTGGTTTTTCCCTCTTCATTACCATTTTGTCTATCAGGAGCTGGTCTTTTGTGCCCCTGTACTTCCTTCTGCAGCCTGTCTGTTGGTGTGGGGATGGTGTTTTGTCTCCTCTAGGTAGTTGTATAGCCTTTCACTGATGATACCTGTTAGTAACTTCCACATTATTGGTAGGCAGTGAAGTAAACCCGGTGTAACCAGAATCAAGGTTTTATTCAGTAACCAATTCCACTACAGTAGTACACTGCAAATAAAAAAACATGTTGTTGAACACAGACATAAACATAAATAAACACTTGAGTTAACTAAGAAGGTACATAAATCACACTCCTTATGAAAGACAGTATAACCAAGAATATACACAAAGCATATAACATACAAAGGGGCATCATAAGTAACATATACAAAGAATCAAGCATTGTACCATAATCTGGCGAGTCTACAGCTGTAATAGGAGACACGTCAGCAAGGAACCACAAAATTAAACAAAAGCTATAGACCACTAATATGAAACAGGTTTATTTTTACCACATTCTTCCCTTCTCAGTTAAGTTCACTTGGAGTAATCCTGAAGGTACTTTGGAGGTTGCCTCACTCTCTCTGACCTTCGAAGTGGAGGAGGTGAGGCTACCTGTTGAGGGACTGTACGGGATTCCTGAAGAGTGTCTTGCTGACAAGCAATATCCACATGGGAGCATTTGCAACTGACAATTCCTCAGGAACCTCGGACTGAGATACAGGAACCCCAGCATCTGTACTTTCATGGTTGTCACTAGCCATAGGAGCAAGATGTCTTAATGAAACCGTAGTCACCCTACCATCTGGAAGCTTCACATGAGCATACTCGGGGTTCGCCTCTACAATTTCAACCTCATCCACTAAGGGGTCATTCTTGCTGTATCTTACATGGCATCTCAGGAGAGCAGGCCCTCCTTGGATGAGCCAAGTAGGCAACGATTGGCCGGTGGTGGACCTTCTACTATGCAGGAAAAGGCGCTCATGAGGAGTACAGTTCGTGGAGGTGCACAACAAGGAGCGTAAACAATGGAGAGCATCTGGGAGAACAGTTTCCCATTGAGACACATCAAGGTTCCTTGTCTTAAGGGCTAATGTCAGAGTTTTCCATATAATTCCGTTATATTTTTCAGCCTGACCATTCCCTTTAGGGTTATAAGGTGTAGTGCGACTGGTAGCAACACCTTTCTTCATCAGGAAATCCTTCAGCTCTACAGACATAAAACATGCACCCCTGTCAGTGTGGATGTATGCTGGCATGCCAAACAAAGCAAAAAGTTGCACCAAACAACTGATGACAGTTCTAGTGGTCATATCTGCACAAGGGAAAACAAACGGGAACCTTGAAAATTCATCCACAACAGTGAGGAGGTATTTGTTTCTAGATTGAGAGGGAACTGGGCCTTTGAAATCTAAGTTCAACCTCTCGAAAGGCTGGGTTGCTTTGATCAGTTGTCCCGAGGATTTGATGAATCGAGGTTTGAGCTCTAAACACACTTCGGCAAGAGGTGGTAATTTTCCTCACTTCTCTTACCGAGTAAGGTAGATTCCGCCCGGACAAAATGCATCATGCGAGATATCCCAGGGTGACATAGGATTTCATGAAGTTCTCGGAGTTATCAGAAGTAGTGGCACCACAGATGCGGGAGAGAGCATCAGCTGGTATGTTTTCTGTTCCTGGACGGTATACTATGTCATAGTGAAAACATGAGAGTTCAACTCGCCCCCTCGCTATTTTGTCATTCTTTATTTTCCTGTTTGATTTAGAGTCAAACATAAACTTTACACTACGTTGGTCAGTGATGAGCTTGAAGTGGTGTCCAATTAAGTAGTGTCTCCACTTCCTCAATGCCTCCACTATGGCATAAGCTTCCTTTTCCACTGAGGAATGTCCTTGTTCACTGCGAGTGAGCGTGCGGGAAAAAGAAAGCCACTGGGCGATCATTCTGTGTCAGAGTAGCTGCTATCGCATGATCAGAGGCGGGTCCTCGTTTCCACAGCTGAAAAGAGAAGAGGGATCAATGGCCGTTACCACCACTCTAGCAATGTCTTTCTTCAAGTTCCCGAGAGCTAGCAGTGCTTCAGTGGACAAAGGAAAACCATTGGCTCGTGTGAGAGGGCGGATTGTCTCTGAAAATTTAGGTATCCATCTTGAGTAATGTGCAAGCAATCCCATGGTCATGCAAAGAGAAGCTGCATCTTTAGGGGGTGAAAGATTCCACAGTGGTTGCAAGCGTTCTGGATCGGGTTTGATTTCCCCATCCATTACTGAATACCCAAGTAATTTAATGGATCTGACTTTGAAGTCACACTTGTTGTGGTTTAGAGTGAGATTGTACTCCTCAGCCACCTTCAAAAACCTCCGTAAATTCTGGTCATGCTCCTCCTCTGTCTCACCACACACAGTAACATTGTCAACATAAGCAAAAGTACCACTTACTTTTTCTTTCTTAAGGATTTCGTCAAGCACACGTTGAAAAAGCTGCTACTCCATTTTTTCACTCCAAATGGAATGCGACTGAACTCATAAAGTTTGCCCCCAGCTTCTCAAATGTGCAGTGTACGGTCCTCTCTTCTTCTCTTATTGCAACCTGATGGTAAGCACTTTTCAGATCTAAGGTACTGAACACCTTGTACTGTGCAATGTTGTTCACCATCTCGTCGATATTTGGCAGGGGGTAGGCATCAAGCTCAGTGAACCTGTTTATGGTACGAGAGTAATCTATAACCATCCTTCTTTTCTGATTCTCCCCTGATGTCACCAGCACTTGAGCCCTCCAAGGAGAATTACTAGGCCTTATTATTCCTTCCGACATCATACGCTCAGTCTCGGCTTCAATGAACTTCTTGTCACTCAAGGAGTATAATCTTGACTTATTAGCCACTGGTTTACAATCTGGTGTCAGGTTCTTGAAAAGGAAAGGAGGGGTCACCTTAATAACACCTAGTGAACATATCTTCAGGGGAGGTTTTTCTCCTCCAAAATCCATTTCCAGACCAGAATGTTTCCTCAGGAAGTCATGCCCTAGTATCACATCACTACATAAGCTTTGTAACACCTTGAGTTCAACACCGTGATAAGTCTCTCCTTGCAACTCCAAGTCCACGGTGCACAGACCTAAGATGTTTGAGGACAGGGATTCATCAGCCATAGAGACTTTTCCATGCTCTGGAGACATGGTTAGTTTGTTTAGGTCCACTACATCATGATGCACAAAGCTGTCTGAACTCCCAGTATCAATAAGGGCACTGACCGAGCTACCATTAAGCTTGAGAGGTGTTATGGATTTTTCAAGACACTTAGGGGAGGCCCCCACTATTGAAGCTAGCATTGCTGCGGAATGTTTTGGGCTAGAAGAACCACTCACCTGTTTCACAGAGCGGCACACCCTAGCATAATGCCCTTGCTTCTTACATTTCAAACACAATGCGTCTTTAGCAGGACACTGAGTCCGGGGATGCCGGTTGTTCCCACAAAAAAAAACATTGAGCACCAGAAGTAGCAGCAGAAACAGACTCACTGTTATTTTCAGCACTAGATGATTCCTCATCTCGCCTCACTGCTGACACAGCAGCAATGACAGGTTCTGCTGAAGAGTAGGAGGCTGAATGCTTCTGGGCCATTTCCAGAGTGTGGGCCTGTTCATAAGCAGTATTTAGGTTCAGTGTCCTATTCTCCAACAGATGCTGGCGTATTGCACACGAGACCAAACCATTAATGAAGGCATCCCGAACATAACTGTCACACGCTTCCTCCGCAGTTACACTTTTGAATTGGCAGTCCTTAGCAAGTAGCTTCAGTGCCTGCAGGAACTGATCCAGGGACTCACCTGAGTTTTGCCTGCGAGTGGCAAGTAAATGTCTGGCAAATATTTCATTCTTTGGTTTCACGTGCAAAGATGTCAGAACCTCTTCAGCCTTCTCATAAGTCTCACACTCATAAATAAAGTCATACACACTAGGAGCCACATAGTTAGTGAGAAGAACCAGTTTGTCAAGCGTAGGGGTAGTCAGCTGCACTGCTTGAACGAAGTTTGTAAATGTCCTCAGCCAGTGTGTCCACTCCTTGGCAGCCTGGGCAGAGTCAGGGTCCACCTCGAACCGGGGAGGCCGTAGAAGCCGTTCCATGGCGATTGAATTGTTTACTGAATAAATTGAAGTAAACCCGGTGTAACCAGAATCAAGGTTTTATTCAGTAAACAATTCCACTACAGTAGTACACTGCAAATAAAAAAACACGTTGTTGAACACAGACATAAACATAAATAAACACTTGAGTTAACTAAGAAGGTACATAAATCACACTCCTTATGAAAGACAGTATAACCAAGAATATATACACAAAGCATATAACATACAAAGGGGCATCATCAGTAACATATACAAAGAATCAAGCATTGTACCATAATCTGGCGAGTCTACAGCTGTAATAGGAGACACGTCAGCTAGGAACCACAAAAGTAAACAAAAGCTATAGACCACTAATATGAAACAGGTTTATTTTTACCACAGGCAGGTGATAGGCCTGTAGTTACTGGCTATAGTTCCCTTACTCTTGTCTTTTTGTACTAAGGATGTTCTTCCTGTGGTCATTCATTTGGGTGCATGGTGATTGAGATACAATGCTGGAGTTGTTCTGCTATTCGTGGGTGTAGGGCCTTGATGTTTTTGATCCAGTATCTATGGACTTCATCGGGACCTGGGGCTTTCCAGTTTAGCATTTTCTTTAGTTGGTGTCTGACTGTGTCTGTCGTGATCTCTGTGAATCTTTGTTTTATTCTCCCTGTTTCTTCTTCCTTGACTTCCTGGAGCCATGTTGCATGTTTGTTGTGTGATACCGGATTGTTCCATATGTTTTCCCAGAGTCTCTTACTTGGTTCGGCTTCCGGAATTTCTTGGTGGTTGTCTTCCCCTCTTAGTTGGCTGTATAGTCTTTTCTGGTTGGTTCCGAATAGATTGTTCTGTTGGCATCCCTTATTCCTGTACATGTACCGTTGGATCTTATGTGCTTGGCCTTAAGCCTCTGTTTTACATCTATTGTGTTTAGTCCCATCTCTTGTACTTTATATTTCTCGTTGAGTTCCTCCCTTGTTTTGTTGCTTCTTAGCCTTTTTTCTGCCATCTCTCTCAGTTTACTTAAGTCAGATCTCATCACCATGATTTGCTTTTCCAGGCGCCTTTTCCAAGGAGGTTGCTGTTTTGGTTTCTGTTGGGTTGGTGGTGTTGGTGTTCGTATCCCCATCAGTTCTGCTACCAATCTTGCTCCTGCATATGCCAAGTTATTTGTTTCTGTGGTACTGGTGGTGTGTACTATTCCCATTATTTCATTGACCTCACTTGTTTTCTCCCTTAATTTCTTGGTGTTGTAGGCTTTCATGGAGGGGATCTTTGTTCTCTCTGTATCTGGCTCCATCCATAGTCAAATCTTTTCTACCCATTCCGTCCTCACTGTTACTTCGTCGGTGTTTCTTCATGTGTTGTTGTTTGATACCTCATCATCCCTGTTGTCTTCTGTGGCATCGTCTCTCAGTGCTTCGTCTTGTAATTCGTTGTCGTGTGTCATTTCCCTTTCCAGTTCCTCTCTTTCTGTTGGGGAGAGCCAGTTCTTTTTCTTTATGTTCCTTACTTGGTCTGCCAGCCTCTGCTTTGTTTGGGGGGTGTTATTTCTCTCATTCCAGATGTTGACCAGCCTTCTTCTATATCCTCTCTCCGTCGGGTTGCTTCTGATGTAGCATCTCCATATTTCCTTGTTTTCTTCTCTTGTCCATTTCTTCCTCTGGTTTGCTTCTGTAGTGCCAATCGCAGGTTGTTGGTTAGTGTTGTTGTGGTGGTCAGTTGCTGGATGATGACCTCCAAGTACCTGACTGTCTTCCCCTTCAATTGGGCTGAATACTTGGCTGCTGGACGAAGCTCCTCTGTTGCCAGAGGTTCCATTTACACCGTTGTCGTTTAATCCTTCATTTCTTTCCATCATTACTGAGTTTTGCTATTTAACCCATAGCTGGACCCTACCCCATCAGGGATAGGTACTCATTTACAGCTGAGTAGACTGAGGAAATTATGGTAACGATTCTTTCCCAAGGAATCAACGCCGAGGAGAGCGATCACCCATCCAACAACTGACCAGCCCCAATGTTGCTTAACCAGTCCATTGACGACCTAACCCACTCTGCCACGGCGCCACATTATTATTATTAATAATAATAGTAATAATTATTATTATTATTATTATTATTATTATTATTATTATTATTATTAAGAAGACCCTCTTTTAGGCAAATACTGTTAAAAAGAATGGCAGAATTCGAGTTGATTTTATATATTGTTTTTTCTATTTTCCTTACAATTCGCTTCTCAGGCTCAGCGATATGTCTGAGTAACTGACCAATATTCATATTGGGAATTTTCAAAAATCATAAATGCTGAAGGTAATCTTTTATTGGAACAGGATATCAGGTCCAGGTCAAGCAGGGGTCGTCGTCAGTGCTGGTATTATTCCGTAGGCGTAGTTCAGTTCGGTGCCGGGTTCGTCTTCGGTTTAAGGGCTGGTATTGGTGCTGGTATAGCTGGTATATCTGGTATTACGTAACATTTCGACCTTCTCGCAGGTCATCCTCAGACGAGTCGTTTGAAGAGACTGTAGCAAGAAAGTCTGTGGGGCGGTATTTATAGCGGCTCGGACCTAGAGTTGCATTCTCATTGGTCGGGCCGGTCTTGGACGAAGTCGTGGATCTCGCCTCGAAGGTCTCGGGGATTCTCTCGTGCGAGCACCACAGTAGTGTGCCTGGGGATGAACGACAGGAATTCCGTCCGTAGCAGGAATCCTGTCATCCCGTGGGGGCTCCTGATTATCTGGTATTGTCGGGGGGTCGTTCGCTGCTCTCCGGGCGGCGGTGGGAAGGAGAAACGTTTCTTGGGTGATGTTAAGATTTGGTTTCTCCTTACCTATATGGAGGGCTTCTAAGAGGCACAGACGTCGGGGATCTGTTGTCTGGTCTATTATTTCGATATTAGGAATAATGTCATTTCTCTTTATCCGTTTGTTATGAGCAGTCCTGGCGTGGTTGAAGATGGCTCCTTCTTGAGCGTGGTAGGAGATTCGCTTGGAGAAACGCATGGAGGTCATACCGACGTATTTGCCGAGGCATCCTCGGACAGGGCATGTGTAACGGTAGACCACACTCGTCTTCTTCAAGGGATCCTGCAGGGGCGCCGAAGGGTTGTTTCTCATCACCAGGCTGCTCGTCGTCTTCATTTTATAATCGATAATTAACTTAATATTTTTGTCTGGGTCGGCTATACCAGCACCAATACCAGCCCTTAAACCGAAGACGAACCCGGCACCGAACTGAACTACGCCTACGGAATAATACCAGCACTGACGACGACCCCTGCTTGACCTGGACCTGATATCCTGTTCCAATAAAAGATTACCTTCAGCATTTATGATTTTTGAAAATTCCCAATATGAATATTGGTCAGTTACTCAGAGACATCGCTGAGCCTGAGAAGCGAATTGAAAGGAAAATAGAAAAAACAATATATAAAATCAACTCGCTTAATTCTGCCATTCTTTTTAACAGTATTATTATTATTATAACACTGCAACTAATAATACCTTTAATAAGATGTACTAATTTTCAAATATTAATAAATATGATTAAATAATTAATAAAAAGATTAAATTATAATAATAATAATAATAATAATAATAATAATAATAATACTGTGCCTGTAATGATTGTAATATGATTAAATAATAACTCAGAGAGGGAGAGAGAGAGAGAGAGAGAGAGAGAGAGCTTTGGCAGTTAATACTACTAAACTGGTTTTCTCCTCTCCATTCATACACCAGGAACCTTCCAGTAGCTACAGCTCATGTAAATTGGTTTTCTCACCTCATTATAGCTAGCCACTCAAATATATATAGGAATATTAAAGTGGTATTGAAATATTAAAATTAAATTCTAAAGTGGTATTGAAATACAGTAGAGCCCCGGTTCACGACCGTATTAGAACTCGACATAATCGGATTTCGCCACTAAATTTCCAATAAACTTTGTATCTGTTTTCAACCAAAAAACCAGTTTCCGACCCCAGACCATATGATGTTTGTAAACAAAACTGTTTCCGCCAGCCGCCGCTAGTTGGCGTCATCCAGTGCTACCAAATGTAGCATAATTTCATGTTTTTTAGCATAATTTGACCCAAGAATTGTAACTTAGCATAATTTCTTTCACACTTAGGGTTCAAGTATAATTTTAGAATGTATTTTCACTCAAATTTTAAATAAAATGCAGAAAATTCCTCAATTTTTCATACACAGCTATAGTGAATATATGTATCTTCATTGTGGAATTGCCTCAAAAGCAGCACTAACAAATGAGTTAATTGCTAAGTTTGAACCCAACTAAGGAATGTTAAATTTTGTGAATATAAATAAATACCCAAAGTGTTAATAATGTTTTTTCTTCATGAGTAAAGAATTACTTTTCCTTTTTTAAGTTTTATTTTTTTCAGTAGATTTCAAAATTTTAATTATGTCTGAAGTGATTTTTACATGATTTTCAAGTATTTATTCATTGTGTATGTGATCTTTTAAAGAAAAATGGTGCTTCAGTGGCATGATAATGATCAAGTAATAAGTACGTATGTTTTTCTTCTTGAGTAGAGACTGGTTTGTTTGTTTACCTTTTTTTTAAAGTTTTAATTTTTCAGTAAATATCAAAATGTTATATTTGAAGTAATTTTCACACATTTTCAAGTATTTATTAATTGTGTGTGTGACCTGTTAAAGAAAAATGGTTCTCAGTGGCATGATAATGATGCAGTAATAAGTAAAATTTTCATGTTTTTCTTCACATTTGTATGTGTGATCTTCACACATTTGTCAAATAGTATACTAGTGATTGCATATCAAATAGTATATTAGTGATTGCGTATGTGATCTATTAAAGAAAAATGGTGTTTTATTTCGAGTTTGCTAACATGTAAAGATCATCAAATTATTAGTTATAATATTGTCTGTTCGTAACTTGTATCATTTCACCTAATATATAAATGTTTTAAATTTCCATTACATCGTTGTTTTAGCTCAAATGTATTAGAGAAAAGAGATAATGATAGATTAATAGCATAATTCTGGCACAAAATTGCACCATATTTGGCATAAATTCTTGCTTGGACCAACTAGCATAATTTAGCAAAACAGTTGATAACACTGGTGACGCCACTCAGCATTGTTTAAAGTACGCATCTATTGTTTACAAACATTCAAACATGTGTCGTGTCTCGTACACCTTGCGCACATTTCGTTTGCTTTTTTGGTGGTATCAACTCTATACCCAGTTACCTTTTGATTCATCATGGGTCCCAACATTACTACTGGCTATCTATGTTCTAACCTTTTGCTATTGTTAATCTCTGAAATAATGGAAAGTGTTTACAAGGCATCTCGCGTTTTCCTTCTTCAAAATGTTTCCATCATTTCCAACTCCAAAATAAACCTTAAGTTTCGTCTATCCTCTCCTCTGCATGAAAGTGATGAGCGAAAAAAAGATTTAATCAAGCACCCTTGCTTGATTTTTTTTTCAAGCGTAGACCTATTCTAAAATCATGCTCACACTTGAGGCGCGCGTTTCAGTAGCAAATGCAATACGTATTTAAGTGATAGGTTTGGAGTGAAGGCAATGTTACGTACGTAGATTACATGTACGGTTCGGTAGCGAATACAATCTTTAAGCTTTGTTAAGCTTGCCGGTAAAGAATAGGTTAGCCATAGCTTAAATCAGAGAAGCCACTATGCCATATTAACCCTTAAACGCTGAAGCGGTAAAAATCAAAAACTCCCCCGAATGCCGGAGCCAGTTTTGAGTAAGCGCGGAAGCGGAAAAAATAATTTTTTCAAAAAATCACAGCGCGCTTAGTTTTGAAGATTAAGAGTTCATTTTGGGCTCCTTTTTTTGTCATTGCCTGAAGTTTAGTATGCAATCATCAGAAATGAAAAATAATATCATTATCATATGTAAATAATGCGATATATGGTAGCGAAAAAAAAAAATTCATACATAATTGTATTAAAATCACGCTGTGCAAAAAATGGTAAAAGCTAACGAGTTTCTTTTTTTGTTGTTGTATTGTACACTAAATTGCAATCATTTTGATATATAATACATTGTAAAACAATAAAAGTAACACCGGAAAAATATTATCACAAAATGATGTACGAATTCGTAACGCGCGGACGTAAAAAAATGGGTTTTTCTTAAATTCACCTTAAATCTAAATATTGTTCTAGAGACTTCCAATTTGTTTCAAAATGAATACAAATGATTGAATATTGCGATACTGTAAGAGTTTTAGCTTACAATTGCGTTTTTCAAACCATTTCGGTAGAGTCAAAGTTGACCGAACGTGGTTTTTTCTATTTATCGTGATTTATATGCAAATATTTCGAAAATGAGAAAAGCTACAACCTTCAAATATTTTTCCTTTTATTTTACATGAAATTGCGCACATTTTCATATATAAAACTCTATGAAATGCCTAATATGAAACGGAGCAAATTTTCCGAGAATTCGATGTACGCAATTCGGAGATTTATGGCGGAGAATCCGCGCTCGGAGGGAAGGAAAGTTTTTTTCATAAATTCACGATAAATCGAAATATTGTGCTAGAGACTTCCAATTTGTTGCAAAATGAAGTTAAATGATTGAATATTACTAAAATATAAGAGTTTTAGCTTACACAATTGCTTTTTTCGACCATTTCGGTAGAGTCAAAGTTGACCAAACGTGGTTTTTTTTCTATTTATCGTGATTTATATGCAAATATTTCCAAATGAGAAAAGCTACAACCTTCAATTATTTTTCGTTGTATTCTACATGAACTTGCACACATTTTCATATATAAAACTTTATGTAACAGCTAATTTAAAATGGTGCAAAAACTTACCACAATCGCACGTATGATTTTTTTCGGGAAGAGTTACCGCGCGGACGTAAGGAAAATGTTATTTTTTTCATAAATTCACCATAAAATCGAATATTGTGCTAGAGACTTCCAATTTGTTGCAAAATTAAGGTAAATAGTTGAATATTACTACAATATAAGCGTTTTAGCTTACAATTGCATTTTTCGACCATTTTGGTAGAGTCAAAGTTGACCGATGGTTGAAATTTTGGCACTTATCGTTATTTATATGGAAATATTTCAAAACTGATAAAAGTTACAATCATGAGTATTTTTTTGTTGTATTCTAAATGAAATTGCGCACATTTTTATATATACTACTTCATGTAAAAGTGACGAAATAATTTTTGAGATGTGTCACTGATACTTTTTAGTGCTATAAGAAAGAAATTCGCGCTTGCGCGCCTGCGTAACGATTGTAGACAAAACAACACCTTGATCCGTGAACTCCCAGCATCCCCCAAGGCGCGTGATTCAAAAGTTTTAGGCTGGTAGGCCTATAAGTATTTTTCCGCGAATTTTTAAAAAAACTTTTTTGAGCCGACGTATGATACGTCCATTCGGAAATCGGGGGAGATTTTGACTCGACATTTAATACGTTCATTCGGCGTTTAAGGGTTAAGTGCGTAGTTATTAAAAAATTAAGACGAATCTTTTATGTCGTACTGTAATACGTCAATGTTTACGTGTAAGATTTGGTAGTGAAACCAGTTACATACGAAACATGTTCGGTTCGGTAGCAACGTAATCTAAGCTTTTTAAGCTTGCCGGTAAAGAAGTGGTTAGCCTTAGCTTAACTCAGAAGCCGCTACAGTATACAATTATTATAGAAATTAAGTAGATTCTTTTATGTCTACTGTAAAAATACGTCATTGTTTACGTGTGAGATTTGGTAGTGAAACCACTGTTACATACGTAACGCGTGCCGTTCGGTAGCGAACGCAATCTTAAGCTTTGTTAAGCTTGCTGGTATAGAATAATTATAGAAATTAAGACTATTCTTTTATGTTTACTGTAAAAAGACGTCAATGTTTACATATGTAACGCGTGCGCGGTAACGAACGCAATCTGTATGCTTGGTTTATAAGCGTCCTCGTAAAAAAGAGGTTAGCTTGATATTAAACTCAAGAGATGCTGGTACGTAATGGTATAGTAATTATAGAAATTAAGAAGATTCTTTTACTTATATGTACGTATATATGTACCATGCAGTACCATAATAATTGTCAAAGTCCAATAAGCTTGAAACCAGCCCTGATATTGGACAATTTGCTATAAAAGACGCACCTTTTTTATAAGGACATTTATGAAACAAAATCGTTAGTATCATAACATTTACTGAAAGATAATTTTCAAGCGATTTTGTATACAGTATTGCAGTCGACTTCGTATAAGATTTACCATAAATTAATATCGAATGCAAATGTTTCTACGCTATGGTTTGTTTACATCCTTAAATGCCGACTTACTGTAGGCAAATTTTCGTAAGTTTTGATGAATATAAATTGGGTTTAATTTTAATAAGTTTATTAATTTACTGTAATAATTAGACTTGCTTTTCAATGTTTTTATTATGTTAGCAACACGTTTTATGCCTACCCACTACACTACGTTCTACTTACTATTCACCTAGGTAGCCTATGGCGCTTGGTCAACAATCGGTTGGATGCAGGCCAGTTTTCTTTTATACTGTATATTATACATTTAAAATTATAAATATACATTTAACATGATATTTATGTAACTTTTAACTTTTTTAGTTGTAATTTAATTGTAATGTATTGTATAAAAAGGCAAGTTTAGGGTAATAACTGATGGTCAAGAACGGATTAATTCATTTTCAGTTATTTCTTATGGGAAAACTTAATTCAGGTCTCAAAATAATCGAATTTCGATGCTCCTTCTGGAACGAATTATCGTCGAGAACCGAGGCTCTACTGTATTTGTGTATTAGGATGTTAGTTTAAGGTATATTTGATGTTTGAACTATTAAAATAGCCACCTCTAAGCATTTTTAAAGGGTGTGTAAAGTATTCGTGGATCTTAGCTATTTGGGGGTGAAAGGGGGTTGGTTGTGATCCCTATCCTCTGCAAATACAGAAGGTCAACTGTATTACAATTATTGAAATTTGATAAGCAAGAGGTCCTTCAGTGTGGAAATTATAAAAGCATGAAAGGAATCTTTGACAATTTTCATATCTTCACTAAATTTGAAAACATCCTTGACTTTAGTTTGGAAGAGTTAGAAAAATAGCAGGCATAATTACTCCTTGTCGACCTCCAGTTATCAAGATCAATGGTTGTGAAGTAGCGGATACCCAGTTAGTGGCAAATGAGTTTGCTAAACATTTTGCTAATGTTGCAAAGAAAAGTTATGATAGACCTTATTTAGCTAAAAGAAGGCTAATGGGACAGGTCAAAATGACATTTTTATAATAAAATTAGATTTTATTCATACTTACCAAGTAATTACATGTGGCTGAAAGCTTCCCACTGAAAGTATCCTGCCACGGCAGTCAAAATGTTCCAAATTTTGTGGCAGGACTGATAAGTACAAAACTGCAGAGAGAACCAATTCGTTTGACCTGTCATGTCCATGTATGGGAAGGAGGGAAGGGCTATGACCATGTAATTCCTTGGTAAGTATGTGTAAAGTCTAATTTTATCATAAAAATGTCATTTTTACACATGTAACTTACCAAGTAATTACATGTAGCTGATTTCACATTTATGGAGGTGGAATCCTGGACATAAATTAAAGACATTGAAAGTTGAGTAATGACTTCATACAGATATTCTCCAAGTATTTTCAAAATACTTATAGTACCTTAACTGGCTAGAGAGCACTGTAGATGATTACTACCTCTGGTCGGCACTCCTTTAACCAGTAGAAGGCGCGGCAGTTTTGGCCAATGATCGCCCCTACTTCATGAGAAAAACTTTGCAGTCATGGGAGTTCACCGGCTGCCCTTGCCCTGGACACAGCCCAGATGAAAATAACATCGCCTACGCTATAGAAACCAACCAGTACTACCCTTCCATAATGACTGGAGGGTACTTTGGGTAACAAGTACCCCCAGGCTTCCCAAAATCAATACACCTAAACTAAGAATAGAAAATAGTAGAGGGACAGTATGCCCTGTATGTTTCCTCCCCCAGCACCATGCCAACCACTGACAACACACCCAACGTGGAGCAATGCTTGAAAACTTTGTTTCCTTTAAATAATGTACTGCAAACACTTACCTACATTTCCAAAATGTAGACTTCATAATCGGTTCAGAGGTCAGAGTAGCTTCCCTTCCTGAAGCCTGTCCACAGACAACCACCACTGAAGGTCTGCTTATATTTCCTAAGGGGAAGACAGAAGAGTCCTGTTGAGTTTTTCTAGACCAAAGAGCCTTCAGGTAAAACTGAAGTGGACGCATATGAAGCCTGCCCAGCTTTACGAAGGTATCTAACGAAGCTAGGGTTCCCAGCAGGCTCATTCATTATAGTGCTGAGCAGGATTTCCGATCTAAGAACTCTTGGACTATCTGAAGGCAAGAATTTATACGCTTGAGCGAGAGAAAGGCCTGAGAGTCTAGAATCATGCCCAAATATAGAATTGTCTCTGTTGGAACAAGCTGTGATTTCTGGACATTTAATAAAATTCTCAACGCCTGCGTCAAAGTCATTAGTTTCTTCAAGTCTGTGCACTGTTCCTTTGAGGGTGAACAAAGAAGCCATTCGTCCAGGTAAAATGAGACGTTGATCGCCATCAGGTGAAGCCACGTTGCGAAAGGGGTAGAATTCTCGTAAATACTTTGAGGCGCCAAAGTTGTGGCACAAACATGCAAAGCAACAAAGCAAGCAAGCTCCCCACATTTACATTAATCATACTAGCTGAGAAATTCTTCCACAGCCACACTTTTCCCTTAGTTACTTTTTACACGCAGGACAATTGGCTTACTGAAATACAGAACACACAAACACAAACACACGTACTCACATCATACTCCAGATACTCAGGGCTAGGCTGTGCTGTCTGTTGGATATAGCTAGGCTAGGCTAGTAGAGACACAACCACCGCAGAGAATCTCACTACCAAAGACAAACAAACACCAAAACCGCACAACAAATCAAAAACCAACATCCCAATCACCAGGCAAACAAATACCAATAGCTCGAAAACAATACTACGAATCATACGCCAACTCCAACCCAGCACAACAAACAGCCAACACCAACACTGTCCCCAACCCCCAACTCAGACACTATGGAGGAGTTATGGAGTTCCATTTGACAACGTCTGTGTGTGTGAGAGAGAGAGAGAGAGAGAGAGAGAGAGAGAGAGAGAGAGAGAGAGAGAGAGAGAGAGGGTGTAATTGCTGTATGGATAGTTAATGAATGAATTGGTTGTTGGTGGGTTCTGGGCTGTCTGTTGGTGCTGTTGATTGTTAGAGTTCTGTGTTTTTAGTGTTTTTGAGGCAGTCTTTGGTGAGAGCTGGTGAGAGTTAGTAGTGTCGGAAGCAGTTATGTGAAGGATTTGGAAATTGGTTGTTGAGTTTTGTGTTTTGTTTTGTTGTTGTTTAGTTGTTGCTAACCCTTACACGCTGAAGCGATATATTAAAAATCGTCTTCCATGTGCCTAGGGGGTCTCAGAGTGAGCGTGGAAGCAAAAAAAAATATTTTTTTCAAAAAATCACAGCACGCTTAGTTTTCAAGATTAAGAGTTTTTTTTTTTTTTTTTTTTTTTTTTTTTTTTTTTTTTTATAATGCAATATATGATAGCGCGAAAACAAAATTTCATATATAATTGTACTCAAATTGCGCTGTGCACAAAACAGTTAAAGGTAACGAGTTAATTTTTTTTCGTTGTAATGTACACTAAATTGCAATCATTTTGGTATATAACACATTGTAAAACGATAAAAGCAACACAGAGAAAATATTATCACATAATGATGCATGAATTCGTAACGTGCGGACATAAAAAAATATTTTTTTTAAAAATTCACCATAAATCTAAAAATTGTGCTAGAGACTTCCAATTTATTTCAAAATGAAGATAAATGATGGAATATTACTATACTGTAAGAGTTTTAGTGTACAATTGCAGTTTTCAACCATATCTGATGAGTTAAAGTTGACCAAATGTTGAATTTTTTATATATATTTTTTATATGCAATTATTTCAAAAATGAGAAAAGCTACAACCTTCAAATATTTTTTGTTGTATTCTACATTAAATTGTGCACATTTTCATATATAAAACTTTATGAAACGCCTAATATGAAAAGGAGCAAATATTAGGAGAATGCGATGTACTCCTTTCAAAAATTTGTGGCGGAGAATCAGCGAGCGGAGGGAAGGAAAAGGTTTTTTTCAAAAATTCACCATAAATCTAAATATTGTGCTAGACACTTCGAATTTGTTTCAAAATGAAGATAAATGATTGAATATTACTAGATGGTAAGATTTTTTGCTTACAATTGCGTTTTTTGACCATTTAGGGGAGTCAAAGTTGGCCAAACGTAGTTTTTTTCTATATCATGATTTATATGCAATTATTCCAAAAATGAGAAAAGCTACAACCTTCAAATATTTTTTGTTGTATTTTACATTAAATTGCACACATTTTCATATATAAAACTTTATGAAACGCCTAATATGAAAAGGAGCAAATATTAGGAGAACGCGACGTACGCATTTCAAAGATTTGCAGCGGAGAATCAGTGCGCAGAGGGAAGGAAAAAGTTTTTTTTTCAAAAATTCACCATAAATCTAAATATTGTGCTAGATACTTCAAGTTTGTTTCAAAATGAAGATAAATGATTGAATATTACTAGATGTAAGAGTTTTTGCTTACAATTGCGTTTTTTTACCATTTTGGGCGAGTCAAAGTTGGCCGAACGTAGTTTTTTTTTAGTTATCGTGATTTATATGCAATTATTCCAAAAATGTGAAAAGCTACAACCTTCAAATATTTTTTTGTTCTTTTCTACATTAAATTGCGCACATTTTCCTATATTAAACTTTATGAAACGCTTAATATGAAAAGGAGGAAATACTATTAGGAGAATGCGACGTACACATTTCGGAGATTTGCGGCAGAGAATCGGCGCGTGGAGGGAAGGAACATTTTTTTTTTTAAATTCATCATAAATCTAAATATTGTTCTAGAGACTTCGAATTTGTTATAAAGTGAATATAAATGATTGAATATTACTAGACTGTAAGAGTTTTAGCTTACAAATGCATTTTTCGACCATTTCGGTTGAGTCAAAGTTGACCAAACGTAGTTTTTTTCCTATTTATCGTGATTTATATGCAAATATTTTGAAAATGAGAAAAGCTACAACCTTCAAATATTTATTATTGTATTCAGCATGAAATTGCGCACATTTTCATATATGAAACTATATAACGCCTAATATGAAAATGAGCAAATATTAAGAGAATGCGACGTACGCATTTCGGAGATTTGCGGCCGAGAATCTGTACACGGAGGGAAGAAAAAAGTTTTTTTTTCAAAAAATTCACCATAAATCTAAATATTGTTCTAAAGATTTCAAATTTATTTTAAAGTGAAGATAAATGATTGAATATTACTAGACTGTAAGAGTTTTAGCTTAAAAATGCGTTTTTCGACCATTTCGGTTGAGTCAAAGTTGACCAAAAGTAGTTTTTTTCCCTATTTATCATGATTTATATGCAAATATTTCGAAAATGAGAAAAGCTACAACCTTCAAATATTTTGTTTGTATTCTGTATGAAATTGCGCACATTTTCATACATAAAACTATAAAACGCCATATATGAAAAGGAGCAAATATTAGGAGAATGTGACATACGCATTTCGGAGATTTGCGGCCGAGAATCGGCGCGCGGAGGGAAGGAAAAAGTTTTTTTCAAAAATACACCATAAATCTAAATATTGTTCTAGAGACTTCCAATTTGTTTTAAAGTGAAAATAAATGATTGAATATTACTAGACTGTTATGTAATTTTCTTACCCAAAAATACCAATATATATGAAAAAATTATATTTATATACAGTAGGCCACCTGTATTCGCGTTATCCGGATTCGCGGACTCACTGATTCGCGGATTTTTCTTTGGACCATATCTACCCATTATTTGCGGTGAATTCGCCTATTCGCGGGATTTTCCGCGGACTCACTAATGATTCCGCGGATTTTTCTCGGCCCACATCTACCCATTATTTGCGGTGAATTCGCCTATTCGCGGGATTTTCCGACGATAAGTAATCACTAATTCGTGTATTTTGATGTTATTTTCATGCCTGAATACATTTTTATGATACAAAAATTATTTACTAATTTTAAAATATTAATATTGATCAAAACTGTACAAGTAAGTTTAATAAGATTAAATGATATCACATAATAACTAATACTCTCTCTCTCTCTCTCTCTCTCTCTCTCTTACAGAGATGTATGCTTTTTGTATGATAAATGATTTACTAATTTTAAAATATCAATGTTAATGTAAAAAGCAATCACTTCAATAAAGAAAATACTACAGTGAATTAGTAAGATTTTAGTTCTTTCGATTTCCCAGGTGTCTTTCTCTCTCTCTACGTCTCTCCAGGTCTCTCTCTCTAATCTCTCTCATCTCTATCTCTCTCTCTCTCTCTCTCTCTCTTCTCTCTCTACATGAGATCAGAGATTTTTATGGTACATATATGCATAATATGTTTATTATGATATTTTAATAACTGATAATAATAATAATAATAATAATAATAATAATAATAATAAATGTAATTACAAAAATCATGTGAAAGTATTTTACAAATACTACGATAATTCTCTCTCTCTCTCTCTCTCTCTCTCTCTCTCTCTCTCTCTCTCTCTCTCTCTCTCTCTCTCTCCTCTCTCTCTCTCTCAAAGCGATGTATGTTTTTTGGATGATGATTTACTAATTTTCAAATATCAATATTAATGTAAACAGCAATAATATAAATTCATTAAAGAAAATACTAAAGTGAATTAGCAAGATTTTAGTTTATAAATAAAAAGATTATGTAAGAATAAAATAAAGTGCATTTTACCCCGTGTCTTGTTTTTGAACACGTAGCCAGCTTAGTTGGCTGGGTTCCAACTGTCAAATCCAGTGGGGAGCGAGTGTTGCCATCTACGGATCATTGAAATTCTCTCTCTCTTTCTCTTTTACTGATACGAGATAATTTCTATGGTACATGTGTATGTTTATTAAAATTTTCGCATAATAATACAGTAGTACCTCGAGATACGAAAGGCTCAACTTACGAAAAATCCAAGTTACAAAAGCAAAGACGAAAAATTTTACTGCTCTACATACGAAAAGTTTTCAAGATACGAAAGGTTTCTGAAAGTCCGAGATTCACCCCATAACAATTTTGAAACTCGCGCTGCACGCTGCCATCTTAGTTATAGTAGACTCGCCACCATCCTCCTGCTCTCCCATTGGTTCCTGATGCTAGCCAAGCCATGAGATCCTTCTCTCTAATTAGACAGCATCCCTCCCATCATGCATCTTCTATATGTACGTGTTGGCGTGCCTTAGCTCGGCCACTCCGCACCCGAAACTTTACCGTACGCAATCGGCATTCGTTCGCTCCAACGATTTCGTTTAGTAACAAATTCGTTAGTGATTTTGTTGCAGTACATATTATCGTGTTGTGCGAAGACTGTATTGTGTAACTTTACGTAAATTAACGTAGTCATGGGTCCCAAGAAAGTTGAAATTCGCGGAAAGAAGTGCATGCTCTCATTGGAGACAAAGATGGAGATCATAAAGAAGTACGAAGCTGGTATGCGATTGAGTGTGATCGCAAAGGAATACGGCCGTAATCTGTCGACAATAGGCACCATCCTTAAACAGAAGGATGCCATCAAAGCAACTACACCGTCGAAGGGCATCACTATTTTGTCCAGCAAGAGGAGCCATGTGCACGACGAGATGGAACGCCTGCTCCTCATCTGGATAAAAGACAAAGAAATCGCTGGCGATACAGTAACGGAGACAGCAATCGCTCACTAGGCCAGTGCTATTTTCGGCAATTTGATTGCGCAGGCAGAAGATGACGGAGGGGAAGGGATTTCAACGCCAACCCCAGAGTTCAAGGCTTCGCATGGCTGGTTCGAGAAATTCTGTAAACGGACTGGCATCCATTGGGTGGTGCGTCATGGGGAGGCTGCCAGCTCGGACACGAAAGCGGCCGAAGCCTTTAAAAAGACGTTCGACAAGATGATGACCAAGGAAGGCTACAGTTCTCAGCAAGTCTTCAACTGTGATGAGGCTGGCCTTTTTTGGAAAAAAATGCCTCGTCGGACATACATCACGGAGGAAGAGAAGAAGCTACCCGGGCATAAGCCTATGAAAGACAGGCTTACGCTCGCACTTTGTTCGAACGCCAGTGGGGATTGCAAGGTGAAGCCCCTAGTGGTGTATCACTCCGACTCCTCGAGCCTTCAAGGCCCACAAGTGTTGAAGGAGAAGGCTGCAGTGATGTGGAGGGCTTAATGCAAAACGCCTGGGTAACAAGGCTTTTGTTCACCGTGTGGGTAAATCTGTGTTTCGGCCCGACTGTGAAGAGTTTTTTGCAAGAGAAGCGCCTCCCCCTGAAATGTCTGCTGGTGTTGGACAATGGCCCTCCCCACCCTCCTGGCCTCGAGGAAGATATCCTAGCGGAGTATTCCTTCGTTAAGATTCTTTTTTCTTCCACCCAACACCACCCCTCTCCTCCAGCCCATGGACCAGCAAGTGATAGCGAACTTTAAGAAGCTGTACACGAACATCTTTTCAAAAGATGTTTCGACATCACTGATACCACAAACCTCACCTTGCATGAATTTTGGAAGGAGCATTTCAACATCGTCATTTGCATCCGACTCATCGACCAAGCTTGGCAGGAGGTTTCGAGGCGAACCTTGAATTCCTC
>NC_087208.1:18992677-18995177 GCF_015104395.2 Macrobrachium nipponense
ACTTTATCGTGTTGTGTGAGAACTTTACTACATACGTATACGTACTACATAACATAATTACGTACAGTATATACGTAGTCATGGGTCCCAAGAAACTTGAAATTCACAGAAAGAAGAGGATGTTCTCTTTGGAGATGAAGATGGAGATTATCAAGAAGTATGAAGCTGGTATGCGATTGAGTGTGATCGCCAAGGAATACGGCCGAAATCCGTCTACAATAGTCACCATCCTTAAGGGGGCCGGCCGGAACCCTTATAGTATATGGGGGTATAGGGCGAAAAATGCAAAGTCATGAAAAAATTCATGGCGCTTCATATGCAATTGAGAATACATATACGAAATATTTCGTCACAATTCCTCTTACTTTCGTAGTTACAGGGTAATTAGTTAACGAAACTCAATAAGCCTAAAACATTGATCCGTACAAGAAAATGCAATATTTCTTCTATTATCGTAAATTTTGATAATTATTGTCAAAGAAATTAGGAGAAATGGCATCTGTAGACATTCCCCGAGTCGAGAAGGGAGACTTCACTTCAGTCAGCTACCAAGTCCAACCATCAGTGCGAGCACAAACTTCAAGTAGACTACATGTTCGATTTCACCTCTGACATTCGCTTGCTTTTACTTATCTTTTATGTATGTTTCGGCAAGAATTTCATCATGCCAATGAGGAAAAGACAAGGAAAACATCTCGCTAACATACAGACGAAGAAAAATCGCTCAAGTATTATTACAGAATATCATAATATATGCGTAGTTAGTGAAGAGAGAGGGAAGGGTTGCGTAGTAACGCCCCCGTCTTGCCTGACAGCACACATCACACTGTGCCCAAGGCTACGATCTTTGAGCAAAGAGATCTTCATTTATGATAAATAACAAAGTTTTGGTTTTTTAATACCCAAAATGGAATATGAAATTCATAATAATCATGATTTATTAAATTGTCCTTGTAAAAAGAGAGTACACCTTCGAGTTTCACCTCTGACATTCTCTTGCATTTATGTTTGTTTATCTTTGTTTCGGCAAGAATTTCATCATGCCAAAGAGGAAAATACAAGGAAAACATCTCGCTAACATACAGAAGAAGAAAATTCACTGTAATAAGCCGAGTTAGTGAAGGGGAGAGAGAGAGTTGCGTAGGAAGGAGTGCCTCATCTTGCCTCAAGCAGTGCCCCAGGCTACGATATATGAGCAAAGGGATCATCATTTATGATTAAATTATGATAAATAAAATAGTTTTGGTTTATTAATACACAAAAAAGAAATATACATTCATAATAAACATTATTTATTAACATTGTCTTTATAGAAATACGAAGGAAAACTTTGAACGCCCGTATCTCAAAACTATACTTATTGACCTTAAAAATCTATCTTCTCACTTAGTTTTAAAGCTATAACATTGGAATTTGGTATATAACTCAGAAAGACATTATAGAACAATCAAATAGAGCCCTTTTTTCCAATTTTTGTTTCGTCTTTTTTTTTTTAAATTTTGTTCTCCTGATTTATAGGGTTTATTTTTTTACCATATTGAAAAATTCATATCTAGCAAAAAAATGACTTTTAGAAAAAAAACTCCACATTCGATTGGAGGTCTACATCAGGTCTATATATGGTAGTAATCCTAGGTCTTAATATTAAATATCAAGGGAGGAGATAGAATTTGAAAAATGGTTATTTTCGGGATAAATCGCCCTGGCGTCACAAAACCGAAGGTCATAGGCGAAAATCATATGCGGTTTGGAGATGTCCCAAGTCACCTTATTTAGTGGTATGAATATCAAAGTCCTGTTCTTAAAAAATGGCATTAGCCGGCCGGCCCCCTTAAGCAGAAGGATCCCATCAAAGGAGCTACACCTTCCAAGGGCATCACTATTTTGTCCAGCAAGAGGACCTACGTGCACGATGAAATGGAAAGGCTTCTTCTTGTCTGGATAAAAGACAAAGAAATCGCTGGCGATACGATAACGGAGACGGCAATGTCCCACAAGGCCAGCGCTATTTTGGGCGATTTGATTGCCCAGGCCGAAGACGACGGAGGAGAAGGTACATCAACGCCAACCCCAGACTTCAAGGCTTCGCATGGGTGGTTTGAGAAATTCTGTAAACGAACTGGCATCCATTCGGTGGTGTGGCATGGGGAGGCGGCCAGCTCGGACACGAAAGCAGCCGAAGCCTTTAAAAAGATGTTCGACGAGATGATGATCAAGGAAGGCTACAGTTCTCAGCAAGTCTTCAACTGTGATAAGATGGCCTTTTTTGGAAAAAAATGCCTCGTCGGACGTATATCACGGAGGAAGAGAAGAAGCTACCCGGGCATAAGCCTATGAAAGACAGGCTTATGCTCGCACTTTGTTCGAACGCCAGTGGAGATTGCAAGGTGAAGCCCCTACTTGTCTATCATTCCGAGACTCCTCGAGCCTTCAAGGCCCACAAAATGCTTAAGGAGAAGCTTCCAGTGATGTGGAGGGCTAATGCGAAACCCTGGGTAAC
>NC_087208.1:18997677-19007563 GCF_015104395.2 Macrobrachium nipponense
ATGAGAGAGAGAGAGAGAGAGAGAGAGAGAGAGAGAGAGAGAGAGATTATGTATGTAGACAGATAAGAGAGCACAGCAATAAAATGTACATAGGTTACATAAATAAGATTATCGGCAGCAATTTAATTTATCTATTATACTATGGTCTTTAGTTTCTTTCCAGTAAGAGTATTTATAAAATTTTTCTATTTTTATATCTTCTTTTCTTTACAGACTTAGTTTTTTTGTTTTTGTATCAGTTTTTATTGTTAACGTACAAGATACCTTTGCTTGAATGCCATACCCGATGGAAAGTATCTTTTTGTGTTTTATAGTCTTCATAAGGGTTTGTCAAAACAAATATATGATTATTTGGGTCATGAATGTCATATTGATAATAATACACAAGAATGCCAGGACTATATATAGATTTATTACTGCTCATGTTATTTACATAAAACTTTGGCTTAACAATTCATTTATGTAAGTAAATTAATTTTGGTAATTTAATAAGTATTTACATTTAGAATGAATGAAAAGAATCAATGAATATTTACTTTACGAATGAAAGAAAAGAATTTACAATTTCATTGAAATCCTGATGATTGTTCTATCCGGTATCATTGTTGCTTCTGAGATGTGTTGCAGTGTTTTTCTGACATCCAAGATGGGTCCATGGTTTGCCTTTTCTTTAGAAAAATACTTAACGACCGTATGAATGATTTCTCGAGCCTGTGGGTGAAGATCAATGCGAGAACGAGGACTTCCTTCCATGTTGTTTGTAAGGCGACAGATTCCGTAATGAGTCGGTTAGTGTTCTGACTGAGCTTCCCTTGTGGAAGCACAGGCTGTTTGACATCTTTATGCCCTGAGGTCAGCTTAACACCTCAGAGAGGAACTGGCAGCACTGGAAATTTTTTTTGCCACGTTTTAGAATAAATTTTTTGTTTTATTATTATTAATGCTAGAAAATTATGAGGGCTTTTAATAATTGCCAAAAATTGATCGGCAACCAATTATATTTGTGTTGTATAACTTATGCTGCCTTCATATACCATAAAACGTCGAGTTAGAATATTTGATGTGGCAGCACCGGCAACGTAGGGGACAACGCCTAAATCGCCATGAAGGAGCCGATAGGGTATAGTTGTCCCTGTGACTCCTGAATCCATTGATGTCTCATATTTCTAAATCATGACCATTCTATCAGAAGTTTCATTAATTTTATTTTATGTTTGGAACCCCTATAAAAATGCAAAAAACAGCCTATTTTGTTAGTTAAAACTCAAGAAAAACCCACACAAAATTTTCATACTTGGTTTTTTTTATAGTTTTATCACAAAAAGTGCATTTTATGATGAAATTGATAAAAAAAAAAACTAGGAATTTGTGGATATTTCTCATAGAAAAATACTGCGAATGTGCAAATTTTCCGTGAATAATGCGGGGAAACGTTCCCGAGAGAACTCCGCAAATGTGTGAGTCCGCGAATCCGGAGAACGCGAATACGGGGGTTCCACTGTATACAGCTGTGAAATACAGGACACATGGTCCTTTTTATTTCTTTATGTGAATGTGCTTTTATCTGAGAAAATATTTTAATGTTTGAAACAAATAAAACACAATTTACCCCTTGTGATTCCATTTTAATTGGTGCCTTACATGGACACAGATAAATTGTTCTGGTCCCAAATCTTATGTTAAAAGATAGACGAAGCTCACATGTAAACCAGCTTCCTCCACGATTAATGTTGATGTCTTAAAAAAGGAACCAGGAGAGCATGAAACTTGACAAAAATCCTTCGTAAATGATAAACTAAACAGAAATTGTAATTTAGTTAAAGAATTCACCTTGAGATAAGGTGTAAAACCTGAGAACCACAGTTGCAAACGTGCAGCTTCTCTGAAATTAGACAGGCATAACAGGGGAAGCTACAGTCACCATATTCTTCAGCTGTATGTACATTATTGCTATAAACATATTGCCACTGAGCATGATTCCATTAAAATGGAGATTGTGTGGCTCATGGTACCTGCCAATTTCCAAGGTCTTGCTTAAGCATATGTATCAAAGGCTTCAATTTAATTATGGTGTTGGGAAAGAGAGACGATAACTATTCAGTTCTGTTGAGAAGATAAAGTTGTGTACACACTGTAATGCTTACTGAAGACACTGATTAATTTCATCATTATTGCATTAAAACATAAAAATAATAGGTTTTGTATTTATGTAACAACAATTTTGAATGCATAAGTTTTGTTAATTTTAAGCTATAAAGACAATTTTATAAATAAACTAGACTTAAATCCAAAACTTTCAGGTACCATTTGCTTAAAAATTTCTATATTGTAATTATTAAAATTCTTAATTAAAATAAATTAATACAGAATTTAATTCCATAATTGAATAATTTGCCTTTTACCCAAAAAATGTTAACTTGTCAAGTTGTAAAATATTAAAATATCCTGCAAGATACTTTACACTGTGCATTATGTTTCCTAATTGAAAGTTATTTATTAACATTGTTTACAATATTATAGGATTTTTTTCATTTTTAATAAAGATTTTTTCTGAGTATTATTACTTTATACATTTGTATACAGTCAAGTATTAATTATAACCATTTCAAGATAAAGTTCTGTTGTAATTTCCTAGTAAGTCTTCACCTTTTCTGAAAAAAATAAGCATAATTATATTTATTTACTACTTATTTACTTGGATTTTTGTAAAGGTATTACATAATACAGTATACATAGTACTAAAATAATTATAGATTTACTATATTTAGATGCTGATTTTTTCTTATTACTTTTTACATTTGTGTGCAGTTGAATATGTATTATAACTTTTTCAAAGTAATGATCTGTTGTAATTTCCTAATAAGTCTTCTCCAACTTTTCTGAAAACAAAACTAAGTACAAATATATTTATTTACTACTTATTTACAAGGATTTATGTAAAGATATTACATAATACAGTATACGTTGTACTAAAAAAATAATTATGGATTTGCTACATTTAGATGCTGATAATAGAAAGCTTAAAATCTTTCAGCTGTTATTGACCTGAATGGACGATTCTTTGGCGGGCGTCAAGTTATGGCAGGCTTCTATGACTATGAAGATTTTAAAAGTTATAAGCTTAATGAAATTGCCGATTGACCCAAGGAATTTTAAGGATTATGATTAATAAAAAATGAACTAGGAGTTCAGTGTTGTTCTGATTTTATATCAAAGTGGAGTAATATTTCCCTTACTAATTTCACTTTGTCACTTAATTCTTCCAGCTGTAATTGACCTGAATGGAAGATTTTTTGGTGGACGTCAGGTTCAAGCCGGCTTCTATGACCATGATAACTTCAAAGCATTTAAACTAAATGAGCCAGTAGAAGAGAAGAACTAGAACAGTGGAACTTACATTATAGTACTGAATTTACATCTTGATTTTTCTAGTTATAGTACTATATAAATTGCTAGTTTCAATATAATTTTTTTGAGCAAAGTTGTAACAATATTAATTGATATCTTATTTTGTAATCTGTATCCATATCGGAACAGTATAAATAAATATATTCAGAAAGAAATGGACTACCTTTCCAATGAAAATGTAACTGTTGCTTAAAGAGGATTTATTTCAGCTGATGATTTTTTAAGGTTTGAGCAGAAGTCTGTGTTGTTTGTATACCAGTTTAAATATAATTTTACAAATATAACACCTCATTGCAATATCTAAATGTCAAGAGCTACAACTAGAATACTAAGAATTTTATTTATTCCAACAGAATAAATTAGTTAATTGCACAAGGTGCAAAATCGTATCATCTAGGTCTATGGCCTAACTCGACCTCATGAAATCTACCTCTTCCGTGATATCGGCCATCTACAGCGCTTTCTTGTTTTTGTTGCTGTTTTCCTTTGCGCACACAATGTGTGTGACATTTTTTTGTTGTGTACCTTTACTGCCATGATGATTGTGATTATTTCCCTTCCCAGTTGCCATATGTTGTGCTCATGAGCTATAGAGCATTTTTTCTGGTACAAGAGGTTTATTCTACATTTTTTCCTGAAAGTAAGGTGTGCAAGCTATGTGGGTGACCCCTCATTAACTTGTGGTGTTGAGCATCCTTTGTCAATGTGAAAAATGGCTACTCTGGATGAAGGTATGTAAAGCCTGTTGTGCAGGCAACAACAAACCATGTAGCAAGTTTGTGTCCCCCACCCCCCCTTAGTGGTCGATCCACATTTTGTTTGCACTTTGTATAGAGGTTAGAGAATGCATTTGAGATGAATGATATGACAAGTGCATAGATGAGGAAGATTCGCAGTAGAAGCAATAAGAAAAGGTAGTGAAAAGAAAACTCCAGGGAGGCTATCTGAGCCCTTTGCTAGTGCCTCCTTCAGTTCCAGCCTCCCCCTCCTCATCAGGAGTGGCTCAAACTCTGCCAAGGGAGATAATTCAGCATTTGCTAAACAATTTGGCCACCCATGGACAATCAGGGCACCCACCAGCATTGGGAGATTCACAAATTCCCATCCTAATACTGAAATTGAACTTGCTTCTACAAGAAGGCATAGCGCCATCTCCAGCAGCGTCACAGTCAGTGTACTGAGGTGAGATTGTGGCAGGATTACACAAGCTAAAAAACTAAAACTCTCAAATCACAAACACATGTACTGACCTGACCTCAGACTCAGGGTGAGGAGCTCCGAACAAGGATAACAACCACACTACAATTCAATAACCATACAACAAAAGACCACTGCACAAACAATCACTATCGGCACCAAAAACCAATAACACGACAAGTCAACACACCGCCTAAAACATCAAGGAACCACAACAACAACACTCAAAAACTCATTTACAAAGCAACAAACTCACAAGCACAACAAATTGAACAACACAGGCACAACACAACAGCTTCCAAAAAACACAAAATAGCTGATCATCAATAATACTGCTGCCAAAACTGACTAAGCAGCACCGGCTCTCCTCACAGACACACACACCTCCCGACGCTCGTAACTGACGCTTGCCACTGATATATGCAACAGAGCGCCACAACTGATATATGCAACAGAGCGCCACAACAGACATGCTTATGACCACCATTAAACCACTCCCATTTATTCCTCCACCAATTTTCTTCTTCTCTCTCTCTCTCTCTCTCTCTCTCACAACACATAACCCTCAGAGACATTGTCAAATATAAACTACCATTATCACTCCTCCATATCACAAGCGCCTCAGTGGCGTGGTTGGTATGGTGTTTGTTTTCCACCTCGGTGGTCGCGGGTTCAATTCTCGGCCAGTGAAGAGTGAGAGATGCGTATTTCTGGTGATAGAAGTTCACTCTCGACGTGGTTCGGAAGCCACGTAAAGCCGTTGGTCCTGTTGCTGAATAACCACTGGTTCCATGCAATGTAAAAACACCATACAAACAAACATCCTCCATATCACCTCCCCCATTACATTTGACAAAGTCTCCTTACACTTGCAACATCCACGCTAAATCGCCTTTCACAACACCCAAGGATACTCAGATGCAGGCCCACTGGATTTTGTTTGAGGACCCTCATATATTCTCTGTTACATCGCCATTCACTTCTTCCAAACCACTATCATTCAAATTCCCATTATCTCCCTCACTACTATCCTCCCAAATATCATTCACTACTTCACCAACATCCAGCTCTGGTCCCAACATCTCCCCTATTTCTGCTACCAAACCACTCAGTTCATCCATACTTCTGTCAAACTCCAGCAAAACTTATCCATCCTACCAACTACCTCCTTACTACTCGGTTTCCTTCCCACTGAGGTCTCACTTATCCCTGTTAACTCAAACCCACATACACTGTAATTATCTTTCATTCCCTCAGTCATCCGTATTACACACTTTATCAACCATTTGTACCCTACCACTAACCCCCTTATCATGCCATTCACGCTTATCCCTTCCACTTCGTTTCTCTACACTCTTCCGCTTTCTTCCATACTTACCCAATTCTAACTGCCAATCTCCCAGACCCATTTGTTCACTAACACTCGGCTCATACTTATTCACCCTCAACCATTCACTCATCGCATTCTCCCAAACACACTGGTACTTCCCTCCACTTATGGAGCTGGTTAAGGTGTGCCCTAACCCCATCTATCCCCCCCACCTACTTGCAATTTCCCCAAAACATAACTCAATCCACTCGGTCAGACTTCCAAAATCTCAAAAGGCCCTTCAAGTTTTTCCCTTACCTTAATCACATTCATTCTTCCTATCTCAACCACCTCTTTCAACACTTTATCACCAATCTTGAAACTTCAAATCTTTCACTCGCTTTGTACCACAAATCCTGATCGCTCTCTGACAGACCCAACCGCAGCCTAACAATCCTTTCAAAATTCAATGCATTTTACAAGGAGACATACCTATACTCTTCTGCAGTGTGGTGTTGTATACCCACTAAATGTCTTATATACATATCCCAATCATTGTTGCCTTTACTCATCATTTGCAAAATCTCAGTCATCCTTCTAACAGTCCTTTCAGCCAAACCATTTGCACTGGGCATATGCAGAGTAGAATACACATGCACAATACCCCAATCCTTCAACATTTCTTCAAATTCCCATCCCACAAACTCAGGTCCATTATCACTCAACATTTTTGCCAGCTTACACACATAGGCAACATCACTTGACCCACCATTCGTGCAACAGTTTCACTCCTTTTATCTTTGATGGGAACCAGATGGGCAAATTTGCTCATGATCCACCATCACAGTCATCCCCACGTGTCCTCTCACAGTCCTAGGCAAAGAAACACAATCAGTTACAAGCATTTCAAACGGCTCTTTCATCTGCAATCGCAACACAGGTGGACTCGCATGCCCACACTGATATTTTCCCCTCTGACAGTCTTCACATGTGACAGCCACATCCATACAAGTCTTATTCAACCCAGGTGCATACTATCTATCTCTCGTGCATTCCCACAACTTATTTTTTCCCATATGCCCATACCGATCATGCACCAACAAACACACTCACAGCTGACTCAACAGAAAACACCAACACATACACTTTCCTGTCATACACCCCTTCCTGATGTAAAAAGTACACTATGTTTTTACACACTACAAACTGTTTAGAAATCCTTTTATATACATCCAACTCACATGGCCAATCTTCCACACGCACTCCTCCCAAAACACATTGTTGCAACATACTTATCTCCAGGCACCTGCCTTACATTTCCTCAATCTCTTCCTCACTCAACAGATCATTATCACTTGTAGCAATATCAATCATACCCACAAAGTTCGCTACAAATACATTACTATCATGAATCCTAGCTATTTTTCTATCCCCTTTTCTAAGAATTCTGCTAACTATATCTACGCCTGTATCATGCATCCTCAAAAAATCTATCCCTTTCAAAAAGCAAGCTGGCATATCGTTTTCTCCTATAACTATAAAGTTATGCATTACTTCAAGACCTCCTAACCTGACCTTTAACCATACCTCTTCCCATACTAAAACACTTCCTTGTCCTAACCCATGTATTCTTACACTTGTACATTGCCTTTTCACTTCCCAATCACAATTATCAAGTTCACTTACTAAGGAAACTTGTGCCCCTGTGTCTCACTATCATTTATTCTGACAAACTCGCCATTTTCCCTTGAGTTCCATGCATACACACATTCACTACTACATCCACCTGGTTATCCACATAACAATCATCCTCACCTCACTCATCCTCAGTTATTTCCCCATTTCCGCAATTCCAATTTAAATCCCCTTCACAGTCCCTTTTTGTAAACAACCCATTACAACAATGTTCCCCACACTGAATCATCAAAACCCCATGCTCACTTCTTGTACTTACCCCCTTCCCCCTTGATACTCTACCGGTCTGTCCCATCCAAAATACAAAACCACGTTTATTCCAAACAACTCGGCCACAGTTGACAACAATTTATGCAATATTTCCCCTTCCCCACCTTGTTCCTCTGTATATGCCTCTTCATTCTGCACACCCCTCTTCAACTTCACTTGCAACTCATTCACACTAGTTGGTACCTCTTCAACCAGACCCTTACCTTCCAAGTCTTTCAATGCTGAAAACAAACATTCACACACACTGTCATCCCCTCCAAACCTCTCTTTTACAACTAACCCCTCAGGTACCATATTCGGATCCCAGTCACTTTTTACAATACCATTGCCCTTACCATGCATCCTAGACATCGTATCAGCAATCTCATTTTTACTCCCTGGCACATATTCTAATCTTAAAGCAAACTTGTTCAAATCCTCAATCGTCCTCGCGATCCTATCATTCACACTTTCCTTCTTGATCATATACACTAACGGCCGATGCTCCATCCTTATGACATTCTACCCCATACAAAAACACTTTCAACGCTTTCACCCAAAACCTTGTTGCCGCAAGCTCCCTCTCAACCACTGAATACTTCAACTCTGCTTTATTAAAGGCTTACTCACATACGCAATCACTCTCAATTGTCCCTCCCCATTCACCTCTTGCATCTGCACCAAGCATCCTCCCATACTACACTTACTCACATCAGTATACAACTCAAGCTTACTTGCATCCTCACCATAGTCTGGAAAAGCCAAGATGACATCTCTAGCAGCCTCCTCTTTCAATCTCTTAAATGCTCCGACCATTCACTCATCCCACCCCAGCTTAGTACAATTTTTCTTCCCTGTCTATTCAGTCAAAGGCTTCCCTATACCCAAAAATCACTAACAAACTTCCTTCCAAACTCAATCAAACCCAAAAAACCCTTTAATTCACGCACAGTCCGGGAACGTGTTAATTCCCTTACTTTTTCCACAAACTTTTCACTCTTCCTTACGCCACTCGCACTCACCTTATGAGCAAGAAATTTCACTTCCCCAGCCAACAACATACACTTCTCTAGCTTCATTTTCACTCCCTCTTCCAACCTTTCTAACACCTCAAGCAGTTCTATATTCTCCTCAACAGTCTCACTCGCAATCAAAACATCATCTCTAAACACAGGCACTTTCCTTCTATCAAAACCAGCCAAAACTACATTCATTGCCCTCTGGAAGGCAGTAGGCACATTATCCAATCCAAAACTTGATTGCTTGAATTGATAGTGACAGCTACCACTCAAAAAAGCCATAACATGCCTGCTCCCTTCCTCAAGAAGCATCTAGTAAAAGCCCCTTACTAAATCTAATTTCGTGAACACTCGGCCCATGCATCTTATACACACAATCAAACACCACGTTCATCGGGAATCGCTTCTTCAGAGTAACTTCATTCAACCTTCTGTAATCCCCACACATCCTCAAACTTCCATCTGGCTTATTTATTGGGATTACAGGACTATTCCAAGCACTCTAGCTCCTCTCATCACTTCCACTGTTCTTCACACTGTTCCTCAATCTCTCAGGTGATAGGCAAAGGAAAGTGTCGGGGACGCTGATATATGGGGGGTATCGTCTTCCAAAACTATCTTGAACTTGGGGAGCTTAGATCCCCAAAATCCTCGTCACTACGACTTAATGTACCCCGCTTATCCCACACCATCTGCATCAACCACTCCCTCTCGTCATCACTTACATATTCATCCACAATTCTTTCTCTCGTCTCATCATACTTCTACTCATCACTTTCTTTCACATTACCTGTCACCACCTGCCGTACCTTAACATATCTTTCGTTGTCCACATTCACCAACGTATATAACAACCCTACACAATCACCTTCACATATACCCTGCACTCACTTTTTCCTAACACTCGGCAATGAGACTACAAAAACCCGAGGATTCCCCATATCTAAAATCCTGTCGTATACATGCACACTCGCTCTTACTAACTTTTTCGCATCCACACCCTGAACCA
>NC_087208.1:19008063-19040563 GCF_015104395.2 Macrobrachium nipponense
CCACACCCTGAACCACATATGCACACTTGTCAACTTTGACAATCCAAAGATTATCCAGCCATGCAACTTTCACACCAACAACTTCTCCGACTTCTCGCAGCACTTTTACACTCTTTTACAACCAATGGCACTCCCTTCCATATTTTACTGCTTACCCCTCCATCCCTATCCAAGTACAACTCTCCAAGTACATTCCCCTTCCTATGCAATTCAATCATATTCATGCTCGGATGGACCATCATCCCACACTTTTCAGGAACCTGTACCCTAACAACGTATTATACTTATTGCTCATTCCCTCGATCAAATACCCCTTCGATTTCTAAATTTTCACGTAACTCCCACCACAGGCATACCTAAATTTCCTATTCCTACTTCTCATATTCCTTAAAAAAGTCCCCTTTGTCCCTACTACCATATTCCTCATATTGTGCACATTGGGGTACCTCTCATATACACAGCCTTTCATACTTCCTGCTCACTCTCACTTTTGCTACTTCCATTCTGATTCTTCTTAACCTCGTCTGAATACAACGTATCAAATTCCATACTAACATCCATGCTCTTGATTACACTCTTCTTAGCCTTCTTCTATCGACCTACCTGCTTCCACTCACTGCTACCTAAATCACTCTCAGGCCTTTCCCCAACGTATTCAGTCCTAGTCTCATCCTGTCCATCATCCTTAATAGCCTTCTCGTGTGTCTTCCCCTTCTTTCCTTTACTTATCACAACCAAATCACCTTCGTCACTCATACTCTCATCCACTCACTCTTCCACTTTCTTTACCACTCCTGGCCTGTCACAAGACCCACTAGGCCTACCTTCTACAGCTCCTTCTCCCAAAAACCCTTTCACCATCTCCTCCATCTCCTCCATCATCTCTTGCACACTAGTCATCATTAATCCAAATTTTTCGTCCATTTTCTCAACCATTCTCTCTTCCGCTCCTTTTACCTCTTCTTTCATTTCCACTTTCACAGTCCTTAGCATTCCTCTAACTCACTCTTTACTGCCTCACATTCTACCCTTAACCTCTCATTCTCCACTTCCAATCTTTCCTTAGCTTCCCTCGCCAACCACAACTCCTCCTTCAGCCTCTCCACTTCAGTCAAACCTCCCATACTCACTTTCTACACCAATCATACAACCCACCACACCAATCGTCCAGCAGCCCCACACTGGGCACCAAAAAATAATGTGGCGGGTTTACACAAACTAAAAAACAACAACTCTCAAACAACAAACACATGTACTCACCTCAGACTCAGGGTGAGGAGCTGCGCCGCTGTCTGCTTGATATATAGTTATGCTAGGCTAGGCTAGCTGTCGTAACACAACCCACAACCAGCCAAACAAGGACAAAAACCACACTACAATTCAATAACCATACAACGAAAGATCACTGCACAATCATTATTTGCACCAAAAACCAATAACACAAGTCAACACACTGCTTACAACATTACAACATCAAGGAACCACAACACGACTCAACAACTCATCTACAACACAACAAACTCACAAGCACAAGAAATTGAACAACACAGGCACAACACAGCATCTTCCAAAAAACACAAAACAGCCGACCATCAATAATACTGCTCCCAAAACTAAGTAGCACCAGCTCTCCTCACAGACACCTCACTCCTCCCAAGCTTGTAACTGACTCTTGCCACTGATATACACAGCAGAGCGCTACAACAGACACACACTTACAGCTGCCATTAAACCACTCCCATTTATTCCTCCACCAATCTCTCTCTCTCTCTCTCTCTCTCTCTCTCTCTCTCTCTCTCTCTCTCTCTCTCTCTCTCTCTCTCTCAACCCTTGGAGACATTGTCAAATATTAACTACCATTATCACTCCTTCATAAGGCGAGTTCCACCAAGGAGAGGACAAGATCTGATTCTAGAACCTCCTTCTCTCTACCCTCCAAGTATTAGAATTTGAAGCAAGGTCAGTCAGGGTGAGTGGAGAGATTTCCATCAGTTGCCTCATCAGTCATCTCCCCAGCAGGGCTGCCGAAGTGTGGAAATGACGTCACTAATACGGCTTATCTTGTCCACATTGTGAATAGGTGTGGAGTGTGGAATCCACACGTAAATATTTCCACGCTTTTTACTTAACAAGCGTATGCTAGTTAAAATCTAATAAAAAATTATGAAAATTGTTTACTATTATATTTTATAAGTCTCACACACAAATATCCATAAAAATAAATAATTAATTTTATCTTTTTTAATTTGTGATGCGTTTGGATGTTTATCAGATGCATAACGCTGACCGTTGATTCATGTGCAAACCAAGACCTAGAATATAAGCTAGATCTTGACCGTACGAACTGGCTGGCTCTAGCGCCAACCAACCTCAGTTACCTATCAAAATTATTTTCAATATGGTTCTCAACAAAATCTACATTTATTCTTTTTCATAATACTAGAGAGTATTCTTAATTTGCTAGTTTTGATGGTATTTATTTTCTTGAAAATTTTGTGAAATGTATGCAAACATGTATACTGCCATTTGGTAGCAAATTATTTTTCAGCGATGACTTTACAGCTTTGCAATACACATTGCAATTTTTGCATGTGAAAATGATTAATGTGCCTGTATAATCAGTTTGGTTATTCTACAACTACGGTGACAAACTTTTAAAAAGAATGGGCTTTAATGATTTCATAACTGTAATTCGTATAACGTAAGACCTTAGCAAAATCATAGGCCTAGTTTATCAGTAATAGATGATAGCGCTCACGATTTCGTTGTCAGTTGATATTGCCATAAATGAATGACTATGAGTATAACAACGATAAAAGTGAGAAATTGTATAATGCAGTGGTAATTAAATCCTCATGAAATATTAAATGGTTTAGTACATTAGCCAAGGTCCAGGATACGTTGTCAGTTTACTTTACTCTAAAAAATAAGACAACATTTGCAGCTTCAATTCTTCATGAAAGTTATTGTAATTATGTAATTGCAATGATACAATACAGCGATAATTATTTTTTAAAGTTCACTTGCGAGCATATAACCAACAGTGTTAGTTGACCCAACATATAGGTCTAGTTATTATATTTATGGCAATAATGCCGGATTGAACATCATAAATTTATCGTTATTTTTCATTACGATGATGTGATTAAGATGCCTTATGTTATATATAAACTTGTTGTAAAACACCTATGTTACTTTTTTCATCGTCAAATTAAATAACTTTCATTGCAGTGTTTCATCATCATATTAAAAGAGTACCGACTGTTGTTGAGAAGTTTTGCTTCTTTTACCCTCTCATAAAAAAAACAATATAAATTAACTAAATGTTTAAACAATATGAGCTAAAAACGGAAAGGGTCATTGTCTATCCTTATTTATCAGTTAAAAAAAAAAAAAATCTACTGGTTGGGAATTCATATGCTAAGTTTTGAGCACTTACAAGATCATGTTAAACAACTTTTACATTCCTCAGTTCGATAAAGTCGAATATATTGCATAACTGGCAACTGTCTGAGACCTAGTGTGGATTTCCTTAGTGTGGAAATCTGGCAGCCCTGCTCCCCAGTCTTCTGCAAGCTGAGTACAGGACATGAACAGAGGCACTCTCTGTCAGGGTGACAATGCAATGACAACAAGTTTTCCATGTCAAAACAAGGTCATTGAACACTGAATCTCATCCCTGTTCCCAGCTTCATGACTTGTCTTCCAGTCCTGACCCCAAAGAGAAAGGTCAGAGGTCAGGTGGGTTGGTGACCACCAAAGGCAAGAGTTCCTCTTCCAGCAGACATGTACCTTTGTCAGCTGCTTCTAATGATGTAAGGAAAGACTCCGATAGGAGCCCAGCAGACTAAGATGGACAGGTGACTTGGCCCAACTGAGGGCCCTATAGAGGGATGGGGGTACCTTGACTTAGTGACCCACATTCACTGTGACCTAGGTCTCTCCAAACTACCCACATCAGATACTGAAGACTCCAATTGGCGATCTTGCTACGAGCAGATGCAGAGATGGCATCAATTGGTCAAGCAATCATTCCACTTCCTCTGTCACCCTTGGTCCAAGGCCTGATAGAGGAGATAGATAACATGGTGGGAGGAAACTGAGAATTCCTCAGCTACAACCAGGTAGAAGTTACTTCCCCTCTTTCCTCATCAAGCCAAATATGTGCCAGACAAATCCACCACTATCCCAAGAAACATTGATCGCTCCATCTGTAGGTTAGGAAATAATGTTCAGCTTGAATTATTCAAGCAGCATTAGGTGAAATTCAGCAGTACAGAAGCCTTCACCATACAGTTGGGACTAACCAGAGCCATCAGAGCCTTGCTGAACAGGTGGCCTACCCTCAAGATGTGCTTAGGCACATCAAGAGCGCTCTCCTTTGTCATGCAAACCTAACCCTCAGAGGAACATTCTGCAGGAGAGTTGGTCACATTTTTAGAACATCCCACTTCAGGACTCCTCTTCCAGTCCTTGCCAGAAGTGTGAATGTGGCTTTGCAGACCTTTCAGTCTTCCAGCCTCAAAAAACAGAAAATACAGACCATAGAAAGGGAGGATCAAGGTGAGAAGCAGACTTCCCACCTCAAGCGGCCATGAGTAGTGGGTTGCCTGTCCTACAAATGGATGGTGTGTCATGAAAACAGAGTGGACAGTGACAGTTCTACATTATGTACAAGCTATCCTCCAGACTCACAGAGTACCATTGGCTTCCCAACCTATTCCATTCCCATCCTAGAGGCCCAATGAAGCAGAAACAATGCTGCACAATGGGTTGGTGGAGGTCGTGCCAGACAATTCCCCTGGATTCTGCAGTTGACTCTTCCTGGTAGAGAAAAAAATGCAGTGGTGGTGGTGACCAGTAATAGACCTGCAAGCCTTGAACAAATTCCTGGAACGAAGACCCTCCTCTATGGAATGCCCCAGTCAGTCCTGGTGTCCATGAGAGAGAGGGGATTACATGATCTTCGTGGACCTGCAGGATACCTACCTCCACATCACTATTCACCCCAGCTGCAGGAAGCACTTCCGTTTCATTGCCAAGGGTGTAACATACCAGAATTGTCATGGTTTCTGTTCTCTTAGGAACCAGTGCTAAATGTAACAAGATAGAGCAGCATTCCAGTTAAGCAGGTTTTTAGGGAGTAAATTCACAATTTCTACTTAAACTTGTTTTATTTACAAACTACAACCACAAGTTTCCTCTGAATTCCTGTGAAATACTTTCCTGGAACACCCTACCTAAACACTTCATTAACTTACAATCAACCAAGAAGACAATTCATAAGTATAAACACTTGACAATCATTAATAAATAACCACCACTACTCTTTCTTTATAATCAGCCAAAACAGTTACATAAAATCACCAGTCTGCAGAAGTCTCACAAATATTTATGTAACCAGCTCCTCACACATCAACATACAAATAGAAATCTTCTTGGTTCAAACACAGAACGAACCTTCGGCCTAAATTTAGGGAATTTTCTCTAGCACCTGCTGGAGTCAGGTTAAAATAATACAAGGATTTTGGTGGCAATGAGAGACAGCTAATGGGGGTGAAGGAAGTGGGCACAGCCAAACCTGGCTTAGTCCAACATTGCTGTTATGCACCAGTTTCTCTAACCACCCTCATGGGAAGATGGTTTTACTGGCTTTCTAGCCAAGAAGCCAGTTGTTTTAGCACTTCCTGCCCTTAATATAGCTTGGATTTCTGGTTTTTTATTCTCTTTTTGTTTGTGTTTTTTTCTGCAATATTGTGTTATTTAGGTGCATTTGCATTCTTAGAAATGCAAACCCATGAATCATCTACAAAATCCACACCTCAGAGAAGATGCCTGAGGGTTGGTAACAACCCTTGTTCTCATTATTTGGCTGCCTTAGATAACAGACTTCCATTCCACTTGTAGCAGGTGCAGATCTAATGCAGGCCTTCTTTGGATTCTCCCTCCTCTTCTGCAGCTGATCCATGTTCATCCAAACACAACGGTGCCAAACCCGTTCCTGCTTCAAACCTTTCTGCTTCTTCACATAGCTATGCTCCCTTCAAGGTACACAGCTGTTTCTTCTGCCTTAGCTGATGAACGTTGCCCAGTTCCTCACTCCCGTGCTGCAGTACACACATTCAGATAAGAGAACATTTATCTGTATTACTGGTAAGTATATACAAAACCTTATATTATTATAAAAATATTTTTGTATATAAGGCTTACCAGTAATTATATAGCAGATTCCACACAGAAAGGAGGTGGGATCATGGGCATAATCTACTCCAAAGCATGAAGTCATGGAATGAATTTGAAAACGCTTGTCATTCGTATCAGTTAAGAGAGCTTCGCAGATGAATACTGTCTCTGGTTAGCACTCATCTTAACTCTTAGTGGTGTGGTGGTAGAGCCAAGGGTCGCCTCCTACTTAGGGGAAACTTTGCAGCAAGGGGAATTCTCCAATGGCTAGCGAAGTATGATGGGTACCAGCCCCTTGCTTTAGGCGGAGCCAAAATAAAACCACCAGAAAACACTGACACTTACACTGAAATAAAGTCAAGACCCCATCCCACTGAGAGTGGTTGGTGCTCCAGGTACACTGTACTCCTTTGCAACTTACTGAAAAGGTGAAGAGATAATAATAGGAAAACATCCTGTGCTTCCTTCCACGATGCCATGCCATTCACCAAAAATGGTCTAGAGGTATTGAAAAATTTCTACACTTTTTAAGCCTACAAAAAATATAAGAAGTAAAGATTGCGTACACCTCCAGTAGTTCGATTTCAGAATAGGCGTACATAGCAAATAATGTCTGAAAACTAAGGAAGTAGAGGCTGTTCTTACATTCTTAGCTTCGCTTCAAAGTAGGCCAAAACACCACTCCACAACAATGAGTGTGTTCTCAAACATGAATTCCATATAAAATGGAAGATAACACGTTTAAACAGAGGAACAGTCAGGTTCTGAGAGGAACTCTTCTCTTGACACTGGAAGCAGAGCTATCAGAGCAGGCTAAGTCTTCCAACATTCACTCCAATTCAGGGTGAACAGCTAGTAGTTGAACACTACAAATTAGCAAAAAGTATGTGGAAGACAAAAAACTGCTGTGTTTGTCTGAAAAATTATTCTGAATCATCGAATGCGCCTATGAATCAATTGCGACAAAGCCGATGACTTACAGACTTCTGCTGTACCGTGTGGTAAACAGAAAGATGATAATGAGACATCTCTGTTCAATGATTCTCGCAATGGCAAATGTGAAACACAAAATAGGAACCATAAGCAAGAATCCAGGGCCAACCAGTGACTTAAGTCTGTGAAGGCTGGGCAGATTCAAATTAGAAGTTAACCTTTGACAGAGGAGAAACAATATTAAGATGAACAAAAACTCAGTAAGAAGGCAGTACTCTGCTCCTCACTCAGAGAAACCTCCTTGTTCGATGATAATGCCAACACTGGTGAAACACCACTAGTTGTCTCAAAATCAAAATCGGAAACTCTTGGGAGGCCTGAAAGGCTGTCCTGAATTTCTGGTGAATATAGAGAAGGTATTATTTTTCTCAGTCACACACCAAAAGAATTAACTTATAGGTGTGCGCCTATTACTCAGACTGTGCAACTGATGACAGACATATCGCGAGGAGAATATACAAGTATTTTAATGTATGACACTTACCTGGCAGGTATATATATAGCTATATTCTCTGTTCCACCTGGCAGAAATTTTCAAAACTCGCGGCAAACGCTAGTAACCTATTAGTAGTTCAGGCACCACCACCCCGTTACCGTGGCGCTAGCGCTAGGAACCGTTCCCAATTGGGCCAGATTTTCTCTGCCAGCCGAACCGGCAACATTGTTGGTGGTTCCCTGCTAGGATTTTCATTCTCGTTGCTGACTTTTCATGGATTTTTGGTATTGTACTCGGAAACGTTAGCTTGGCATTCGCTTTGGATTGTTCTTTAAAGATGTCTGATACTGGGAGTATGTTTAGAGTGTGTGTAAAAGAGGGGTGTAAGGTAAGATTGCCGAAAGCTTCGTTCGACCCTCATACCATTTGTAAGAAGTGTAGAGAGAATGTGTGTACTTGGGAGAATAGGTGCTTTGAATGTGAGAATTTATCAGAGAAGGAATGGAAGATATTTATGAAATATGTTGAGAGACTTGAGAAAGATCGTGTAAGGAGATCTGTTTCTCGTAGTGAGAAGTCAAATTCTTCTAGTAAAAGGAGTGAATGTATTTCCTCTCCAGCTCCTTCTAACGTAGAATTGGTAGTTCCTTCTCCCCAGGTATCTCCTGCGCCCGCTGCTGTATCGGAGGAGGCGAACGATACAAATATTGTGAAGGTGTTCGCTGCCCTTGCGTCCATGGGCGACCAGATACAGCGACTTACAGATAAAGTTAGTGCTTTCGATGTCAGTGAAAGTGTAGTGGAGGGGGCGTCTGATCGTCTCTCTCGTGCTCCTAGGACCTAGACTCTGTCAAGCTCCCAGACCCAAGGGAGAAGCATGTCGACAGTCGAAGGGAGGCGAGAGAGGTTTTGTCACGGTCAGGCGTCCCTTCGAACAGTCCTGTTGCAAGTTCCCAGGCTGTTGCAGTTCGCCGCAGAAAAGGCGTAACTGGGAAGTGTGCGTCCTCGGAAGGTTCGACTTCCGAGCGAGAACGTCGGTATGCAGTGGTGTCTCGCCCCCTCAAGAGGACTTTCAGGACATCAACTGCTCTCGAGAGACATGCTCAAGATCGTGAGGCTTGGAGTAGTCCTGAGGTGTTGTCCTCCTCGGAGACGGGGACGCAGTTCCGATCAAGAGGAAAAGGATTTTTCGTGCTAAAGAGGACTCAGGGCGCACTGGCGCTATACGTCCTTCTCGGCCTTGGATTTCGATGGGAGAATCTCCTCCATCTTCTTGTGTATCTTCCCCTCGTCTTTCTCCGTCGGGTAGAGTACAAGATCGCTCTCCGTTAGGTCGCAGTCCCGCTCGTAATCCTCCTCCTTCGTCCTCTACTATTCAGGAGGATAGTACTAAGGGTTTCTTAAGGGAAATGCAGTCCAAGCTGGCAGTTCTGGTGAAGTCTTGGGATGCGCCTGGGCAAGCATCTTCGAGGCGTAAGGGACGATGTATTTCCTTCCCATTAAGTCTTCTAAAAGGGAAGACAAGGACGCGTTCGCCGAGGACTCAGGGCGCACTGGCGATAGGAGGACAAGCGATCGCTTGGTTTTGCAGGACGCAGAACACAGGAAGAAAATAGTTTTGGAAGAAGCAGGACGCAAACGTCAGGACGCGGGACCAATTGTGGACGCAGGACGCAGGCGACAGGAAGCAGGCGTGTCTACGATGGACGCAGGACGCAGGCGGCAGGACATCGAGAGGCGGCAGGACTGCCGACTCTCGGTATACCGCAGGACGCAGGCCAGCAGGACGCTATTCCGTCAACGAAGCGTCAACACGACAATGATTTACAAGACATTTCTTCAGCAGAAGAGGAATTGGAATTAATTGAGGAAAAGAATACGGAACCTTCTTCATGTATCAAGGTTCTGACTTCACGTCTTATTGCTATTTTTGAAGGGGAATTTAAACCGACAGCTCCGTTATCTCCCTTATCACAGTTTTCCAAGACTAGGACTCCAAAGAAGTCCTCTTTCCTTAAGATGACTATGTCAATTTCGGCGAAGAACGGCCCTTCAATGTGTGAATGACTGGATGAAGGATAAGAAAGAAGCGGGAAAATACTCTTTTGTTTTGTTTTTCCACCAGCTAAGTTAGCATCTAAGTCAGGAGTATGGTACGCTACTGGAGAAAGTCTAGGCCTGGGAGTACCTGCCTCCTCCCAGGGGGACTTCTCCAGTATAGTAGACAGCTCACGCAGACAGGCGTTACAGTCTGCTAAGGTCTGGTGGACGTCTTCAGAGTTTGACCATCTTTTTAAAGGGATTTTAGGACTTTCGAAGTCTTCAATTTCCTGGATTGGTCTTTGGGAGCACTAGCGAACTCCCTAGAAGAAGAGGATTTCGCAGGATTTAGAAACAAGCTAAGAGCATTATGTCCTGCATGGACAAGGCTCTGAGAGACGGAACGAATGAACTGGCTTCGTTATTCACAGCAGGAGTACTAAAGAAGAGATCGCTGTTGTGTTCTTTCGCTTCAAAAGGAGTTTCTAACTCTCAGAAATCGGAGTTGCTGTTCTCTCCTCTTTCGAAACAGCTGTTTCCTTCAGAGGTGATTAGGGATATAGCTCTCTCCTTTTCTCAGAAGGCCACTCAAGATCTTCTCTCGTCTTCAGTTAAGAAGTTCTTACCACCCAAGTTGGTTAAGAAAACTCCAAAGGATACTAGGCCTTCGCAACAGCCCTTTCGAGGAAGAACATTCGCTCGACCCGCCTTTAGGGGTAAGAGAGGACCCACTAAAAGAGGAGCCAAGACCCCCTCTAAAGAATGAGAACTCAGTCCCTCCAGACGACAGTGGGGAGCAGACTTCAAGGTTTTTGGGAAGTTTGGCAGAACATGAAGGCAGATCCCTGGGCTGTCAACGTAGCTCGGAAGGGTACAAGATTCCTTTCTTGAAGAGACCTCCTCTCGCAACATCTCCGAGAGCCCTCGGGCAAATTACAATGAGTTAGTGAAGAAAGCGGCTCTGTGGGAGCAAGTAGCTTCCATGCTAGAGAAAGGAGCCATAGAGCCTGTTCTGGATCACGAATCTCCGGGATTTTACAACCGTTTGTTCCTGGTTGCAAAGTCCTCGGGAGGTTGGAGGCCAGTTCTGGACGTAAGTCAACTGAATCTTTTCGTAGAAAAGACCAAGTTCACTATGGAGACGAACGATTCAGTACTGGCAGCGGTACGTCCAGGGGACTGGATGGTGACCCTGGACTTACAAGACGCATACTTTCATATTCCGATTCATCCAGGAAGCAGGAAGTATCTAAGGTTTGTGATTCAGGACAGGGTCTTTCAGTTCAAGGCCCTATGCTTCGGCCTTTGCACAGCCCCTCAAGTGTTCACGAGGATGATGTCCAATGTGGCGAGATGGTTACATTTAAGAGGGATCAGAGTGTCTTTTATCTGGACGACTGGTTGATAAGATCCCAATCAAGAAGTCAATGTCTGGAGGACTTGAGTCAAACATTGGACTTAGCAAAAGACCTAGGTCTGGTAGTAAACATGGGAAAGTCTCAATTGGATCCCCAACAACAGATAGTTTATTTGGGGATTCAGATATCGTCAGTGACTTTTCGGGCTTTTCCGTCCCCGAAAGGCAAGCCCAATGCATTCGGAAGGTGCAGGACTTTCTAAAGAAGGACCGATGCTCAGCAAGAGAGTGGATGAGTCTACTGGGCACACTCTCTTCGCTAGAGAGGTTCATTTCTTTAGGAAGACTGCACATGAGACCTCTACAGTTTTTCCTGAAGGATTCATGGCCAAGAAAATTGCAACCGGATTCCTTCCAGTTTCTAATTCCTGCCGAAGTAAAGGAGGAATTAAAGTGGTGGCTAACTCCAGGCAGGTTAGCAAGAGGGATGTCGCTTCAGCAGAAGAGCCCAGACCTCGTCTTGTTTCCGGACGCGTCGGACGCGGGTTGGGAGCGACATTAGGCCCTCAAGAGGTGTCGGGACTTTGGAGCAAGAAAGAAACAAAGTGGCACATAAACAGGAAGGAACTGATGGCAATTTTCTTGGCCTTGAAGCACTTCAGAGAGTTGATTCGAGACAAGACAGTGCAGATCAACTCGGACAACACCACGGCTCTGGCATACATCCGAAAACAAGGAGGAACTCATTCTTTTCCCCTTTACAATCTGGCAAAGGAAGTTCTGCTTTGGCGAAGAGGTAAAAGGTCGTGCTACTCACCAGGTTTATACAAGGAGAGAAGAATGTGGGTGCGGACCTGTTGAGCAGAAGAGAACAACTTCTCTCGACGGAGTGGACGTTGCACATGGAGGTTTGCCAGAGCCTGTGGAAGTTGTGGGCCGTCCGGTAGTAGACTGTTTGCGACAGCCAGAACAAAAAGGTTACCAACCTATTGCTCTCCGGTTCCAGACCAGGAAGCAGTGGCGGCCGACGCATTCCTGATGGATTGGTTAAACTTAGATCTGTACGCTTTTCCTCCGTTCAAGGTACTGGGGAAAGTGATGAAGAAGTTCAGGGAGAGCCAAGGAATGAGGATGACCTTAATAGCCCCGTTTTGGCCGGCCCAAAGTTGGTTCACAGAGGTACTGGAATGGACAGTAGATACGCCAAGGACTCTTCCTCTAAGAGTAGATTTACTCAGACAACCCCACTTCGACAGGTTTCACAAGAATACCCTCGCTCTGGGTCTCTGACTGCGTTCAGACTATCGAACGTCTGGTCAGAGCGAGGGGATATTCTAGAGAGGTGGCCAGTGCAGTGGCTAGAGCCAGAAGAACCTCCACAATCACAGTATATCAGTCGAAGTGGGACAATTTCCGGAAGTGGTGTAAGAACAGGAAAGTGTCTTCATCCAGTACCTCTGTGACCCAAATCGCAGATTTCCTCTATACTTGAGGAAGGAATTGGGCTTGTCAGTTTCGACAATCAAAGGTTATAAGAGTATGCTAACCTCAGTGTTTAGACACAGGGATCTAGACATCTCGAATAACTTAGACCTTAGAGATCTGATTAGGTCATTTGGTACGAAGAAACAATCACAATGCAGGCCACCTGCTTGGAACCTTGATGTGGTCTTGAAGTATTTAACTTCTAGCAAATTCGAGCCTTTAGAGAAATCCTCTCTGAGAGATCTTGCTAAGAAAACTATCTTTTTAGTAGCATTGGCAACTGCTAAAAGAGCTAGTGAGCTTCAGGCCATATCGAAGAAGGTGGGATGGAGACATGGCAACGCAGAGTGTTCATCCAAGAAGGTTTCTTGGCCAAGAATGAGAATCCAGCTAATCCTTGGCCAAGATCCTTTGAAGTTTTGGGTCTGGCTGAGTTAGTGGGTCACGAGCAAGAAAGAGTTCTCTGCCCAGTGAGAGCGTTGCGGTGTTATATGGAAAGAACAAGAGAGATCAGAGGGAAGTCTGATGCTCTGTGGTGTTCAGTTAAAGACCCCAGTAGACTCATGACGAAGAACGCTCTAGCCTTCTTCATGAGAGAGTTAATTAGAGAGGCTTCATATGTTGTGTCAAGAACAGAGCTTTTGGTATTTTGAAAGTGAAGGCTCATGAAGTCAGGCAGTGGCGACTTCATTAGCTTTTAAAAAGAATTTAGCCCTCAAGGAAATTATTGAATCACATATTGGAGAACTAATTCAATATTTGCGTCTCATTATCTTAGGGATGTTCAGACAACCTTTGATAATTGTCAGACGCTAGGTCCATACGTGTCCTCTGGTACAGTATTGGGCAAAGGAGTTACTACCCCATAACCTTCTTTTAAGCTAGTTGATTTTATTAGGTGATGGTGTTTGTGTTTTTGGTCGTCTGAGAAAGAAAAGTGTGCGGTACTTTTATCAGTCTTGTTAGTATTATCCGGTGATGGTGTGTGTGTAGTTCAGGTAAATGATCTATTACTAGCTTGAATGCCGTGGCATAAGAGGGCTGTACGGTTCTGTCAACACATTGGTCACGTCCAGTTGTCAGTTCCAGTCTTAGCTTCTTCAACATACAGGACACTTCCTTGTTGAGAGCTACTAAGGTTTAAGCAGGCTTAGAGGCAGGACCTATGAAGTCAGCTACCTTAGCAGGTAAGGAACCTAGAGTTTTAATAATATTTTAATAATATTTTTATACTCTAATAATGTTGCTGTCTTTGACCCACCTCCAAATGTGTCAATCAGCTATATATATACCTGCCAGGTAAGTGTCATACATTAAAAATGAGTTTTTATGTTAAAACAAAGTTTAATGTATACTTACCTGGCAGGTATATAAATTTAATTCCCCACCCCCCGCCTCCCCCTCATGGAGACAGGGTTCAGAGAAAATCTGGCCCAATTGGGAACGTTCCTAGCGCTAGCGCCACGGTAACGGGGTGGTGGTTGCCTGAACTACTAATAGGTTACTAGCGTGTTTTGCCGCGAGTTTTGAAATTTCTGACCAGGTGGAACAGAGAATATAGCTATATATATACCTGCCAGGTAAGTATACATTAAACTTTGTTTTAACATAAAAACTTCATATTCGTACGCACCTGTTCATTGAGCTTCAGCCAAGTTCGTCTTCACTTCAAAGAGAAAAAGAATAGGGACCGGAAGCAGACCACCTCCATTCTCTAATGAAGAAAGTGAAGATAAAGCTATTCTGAAGGGAACTGGACACCGAAGACGACTAGTTCAAGCCGAATTGGTTGTTACCAAAATGGGAACACTGGAGAGATCTTGAAGGCCCGTCCACATGGTGTCTGTTCAATATGACGTCAGAAGTGAAGATGCAGCAAATAAGGTTCTGACTTTTCCCGCTTCTGACGTCATATCAAACAAAATTCGTTGGGCAAAGCTCGAGCATGTGGATGAGGCTAGAGATAGAACTGGAACTTAGCTCTTGCATCCGAACTCTGGGAAGTATAATCCGTAGAGTTCCTCTTATTCCCTTGTCCTGCCCAGTGTAAACCCATGAAGTAGAGGGAAAAAAAAAAAAAAAAGAGGATGCCTGTTCTTGTTCTTGCCTGCTCTTTTTGGATCTAGCGGGAGTGGGCGATAATGAAGGCGATCATTAACTTCCGGTGATGACAGTATCCCAAGAATTAGGAAAACGCATCCTGAAGGGAGAGCAGAGGTTTTCACCCACCAAACTAAGCAATCTCTCCCTACAACTGGTTCGTTCACTGGAATGCGAGTGTCGAGTAGTGTTGACTGCACCAAAAGTTAGCAGGAACTCGCCACTTCTCGCCACGCATCTGTCTTTTCCGTGATTGAAACCTCTCTCGACTCGTGGTGTACTGTTCAAGTGGTGGCTAGCAAAATATCCCCTAGTGTTGATGGCGATGAAAGAGAAGACTGTGTCATCGGGCATCCAACAGGCAGCACCAGACTACCAACAGCTGGTGCCAGGTGGAGTGTGGAAAGCGCCAAGCAAGCTGGAGCAAGGAAGTGGACACCTCAGATGGCGCAGATTGCCAGGTCGGGTACTGACGCTTGACAAAAAACGCCCAATACAAGAGAGATTCATCACCTAGATGCCAATACCTGGTGCTCATCAAGAGAATCGGTACTATTCTGATGAGCACCTAGGATTAAAGTATTTGAGAAAGCCCAAATATACCAATGCGGGAGCAGAGTTCTGATCCACATCCTCTTCAGCCAACGGCAAGTCGGTATCTCCACCTTTAAGAGTATACAGTGTTCCCATATTCGTGGGGGATGGGAACCAGATCCCCCACAAATAGTTAGAACTCCCCTCTAAAAATGCTCATATCTGCCTGTCTTGAAAGTTCAAATACCAATAGTATACTAAAAGAATCATCATACATCAAATATGTACCATTGAATTGATGTTATTACACGTAATATAGTTTTAAATTTACTATTAGAAATATATACACAGCCAATAACAGAGAGAGAGAGAGCACTGAATGGCCACAGAATTATTTGACCACCATGAAGAGTGAAATTATTTATGAATTATTTAGAAAATAGTAATATGAGAGAGAGAGAGAATAACTTCTTACTACGTATATCAAAAGATTTAAATGAACTTCTATAGGGAACACTTCTTCCCCTCCCATAAATACTTACAGGAAGTAGTATATCTTTTCCAGAGAGAGAGAGGGCTTAATGAAGTATCTATTTATCTCTTATCAATCCGTTGGCAGAGGGGGAGGGATATAAAAGAAGAAAGAATTATTAATGCTTATAACTGTCTATCTTGAAAGTTCAAATACCATATGTGGTACCTATACCTTAAATAACATCCTACATCAAATTTACCTTAAATTATTATCTTGTTACTGTATTAATCTTTGAGATTATATTATTAATATAATTTCAAAGTCCCCTTAAGCTATAGTACCCTTAAAGATATATACATACATATGTACTTCTAACACTTCCACCAAAGAGAGAGAGAGAGTGAGTTACCAGTATGACATAGGTATGTATCTTGTGGGGAGAGAGTTGTCCTTATTTAAAATACTCTCATATGAATTTTGAAATTACAGTTATATTATCATTTTTTATTTTATTCTTCTTCTTATTGAAAAATATTAATTAACTTATTACATACATGTACCATAAAAATTATCTCGTCTCAGTAAAAGAGAGAGAGAAATTGCGTAAAAATCATAAAATCATTGACGATTACCTATACAGCACCAATCCCCTCCCCTCTTGTCACATTATTGACATATTTTGACAGCTCTGGACTTTGCAAGCTTCTCTGAAGTTAGAAAGAAGATCAGGGGAAGGAATATAAAGAGGAGAAGGGAAAAAATGTTAATTTGAAATTACAGTTATATATTTATTATTTGAACATGCAGTAAACATATATCTATTATAAAAATTCTTTCATCTCAGTAAGAGAGAAGAGTTATCCTTACTTAAAAGTGAAATGGAAAAGTTATTTTAATTTCTTTACAATACTATCACATACAAATTATGTAATTACAGCTATATTATTATTATATTATTTGAAAATATAAAAAAAATATTACATGTACCATAAAAATTCTTTCATCTCAGTAAAAGTGAGAGAAAGAGTGACTGTGTTTATCTCTCTATTCTCTCAGAAATAATAATCTAGATACATACACTTCTAACAGTTCCAGCCAAACCAGAGGGGAAGAGTTACCACTATGACATACATATCTAGTGGGGCAAGAGAGAGAGTTATCCTTAATTAAAGGAGTGAATAATGGAAAGATTACTGTATTTATTTAAAATTCTACCACATATGGATTTGTAATTACAGTTATTATAATTATTTGAAAATATTAATAAACATATACTATACATACATGTACCATAAAAATTCTCTCATCTCAGTAAAAGAGAGAGAAATTACCATGTTAGTCGGCAACACAACTCACTCCCCCTCCTGTCACATTACTTGGCATTTGTTTATACGCAAACAAACCTTCGGTCTTAATAATAGGATAATTTTCTAGCGCCTAGCTGGATCCAGTTAAACCACAGACGAAAAGCAAAGAACCTTGTGAGATCTGGCAATGCGTGCATATATCAGACGAAAAGTGGTCAAGGACCACGCACCCACGCTACAGCATTCAGCGAGGGAGGAGGCTTTTTCATCAGTTTATTACATTTCAGAGTTGGAGGCGTCCAAAATGGTGGAGCACTTCTGGGATGCTCACCTCCCTCCTCCTCAGGCTACTCAGGCTCTCCCCAACCTCCTGACCTCGTCTTCGTTGGTAGCCGAGGTCAGCCATATTTTACTGCTCCGCCAGTGACGCTTGCCACTTCTTCGAGTCAGTTGGCGCCGCTGGTGACAGCATGGGGTCAGCCATTTTGTATCCCTCTGCCAGTGGCGTCTGCTTCCTCCTCGGGTCGAGGGGAGGCCGTGACGTCAGCGCCACTAGTGACATCACTACCATCGATGACGTTACTCCCAGTTTCCTACACTGCACTGCCTCGCTCATCTGTGTCATCGTTTGCTCCCGTGACGTCATAGTTCTGCCATCCAGTTTGCTGCATCTCCCTTCCATGTTGTCGGCCCCTTCTCTTGCTGATCCGTCCGAAGCGTTATGTCAGGCGGTTCTTAAGAGATTGGACTGTTTTGGAAAATAGGTTTGCTGCCATGTCAGCTGGGAGGACTGGAAGCAAGCATGTTGCGTCGCCCCCTCCTCTTGCAAGGAGAATGTGTAAGGAGTCAGTGCTGTCATCCTCTCCTTCTCCCACATCTCCGCCACATTGGCGTATCAAGCGTTGGAAGGTTAAGGACTTAGCCTTTTCTTCGTTTACGAGTGAGGAGTGGCACACCCATGTTCCTGCGAGTGGTAGTGTTCCTGAGAATGTTAGTGTTTCATCCCCTGTGCAATCTGCAGTGGCTGCTTCATCCTCTGCATCGAGTCACGAGTGTGCTCCAACCTCGCACATTCGTGCAAATGTTTCTGATTCTTCCGCTTCTCCAACACCAGGGCCTATTCGTCACCTTAAGGATCTCAAGGCGCCTGTCAAGAGATCGAAGGTTGTGAGCGCAGAAATAGTGCAGCAGGAGTGTTTGTCTGCCCCTCCCCTTGGTGCTACCCAGGGTTCGACTCTGAGGAATTCTCATTCTATTTCGAGTGTTTGAGATGCTTCTTTGTATGTACGTGGCCATGTATGCAAGTCATCTAATGGGAGAGAGAGTAGTGATGTTCCTAGTGTTGTGGTTGGTTCGTCGCAGGAGTTGCTGCTTGGATCCAGCCCAGACAGGTTGGTTGGCATTTCAGGCTGTTTGGCTGCTGGCTCTTCTGTTGGTTTACATGAAGAAGGCACGTTGGATAAGCCTGCACATTCTTCTCGACATCATTCTCCGTTGCCAGAGCAGGAGGGTGGAGACTTACAAGAGTTTTTGTTTTCCTTTACCGAAGTTGTCGATCTCATTCGTGGGTTCAACAATTTGGAGAGTAGGACTCAGGCTCGGTCATCTTTCACTCCTTCCTGCTTGGAAGCCTTGCTGTGGGCTACGCATGATCCCAAGTTGTCGTTTCAACTTCCCTTATCAGGGCATGTCCAGTTGGTCTTGCATAAGGTAAACACCTCTGTTTCAGGTCGGGATGGGTCTCTTAGTTCAAGGGGTTCTTCCAAGTTGCTTCCCCCACCACTAACGAGGCACAGGAAGTACAATGCTACAAACTCTGCCAACTTGATGTCACGTCATCTTAACCAGGATGTCATTCATCTGAAGCTAGGGTCAACTTTGGAGCAGGTGAGGTCAGTGGAGTCTACGGCAGCCTCCATGTTACAGACGGTTTCTTGCTTGGACTTCTGGTTGGTGGTCATTGCCAAGATAGCGTCTGACAGGTCCCCAGAGGGGTTGGTGAGTGCTTCTTCTCTTGCCAGTTTGTTGCAGTTTGGGGGCAAGGAGTTCTCGTATCTCACACACCGCAGCGTCAATTTATGGGCTAATCTTCTGATCAGAAGAGACGCGGCTTTGTCCAGGATAGAAAGATTGGTTGACCCTGAATCCTTGTTGTTTGTTTGTTTGTTTGTATGGTGTTTTTACATTGCATAGAACCAGTGGTTATTCAGCAACGGGACCAACGGCTTTACGTGACTTCCGAACCACGTCGAGAGTGAACTCCTATCACCAGAAATACACATCTCTCACTCCTCAATGGAATGGCTGAGAATCGAACCCGCGACCACCAAGGTGGGACACTAATACCATACCAATCACGCCACCCAGGCGCTCTGAATCCTTGTTGCCATTGAGGAATCGGGACCTTTTGGAATCTCAGTTTCTGTTCCCTCGTACTGAGCTGGAGGACGTGATAGACTGATGCCGGGCTGACACGAAGGACAGGTTAGTGCACCAGGCTGTGTCAAAGTCAGAGTCTTGTCCTTGGAGATGTCTGGCTCCTCCTCCTCCCTCTGCCCAGCAGCATTCATGAAGAACATTGCCTGGTAGGCCGTCTAGGAGCTCAGTTTCAGCAGGGCCTTCCCATTCGTCCCAGTCTAGGTCAGAGGACCTATGTCCCTTTCGCTCCCGCTCTTCTATGTCAAGAAGGGGCCCCAGGGGCAGAGGTATGGGGGGCCCATCGGTTGGGGCACTTCTCCCTCTCCTGTGCCACGGGTGGGGGGATGCCTGGCGGGCCACTGGGCCAAGTGGCAGTTATGGGGCAGAGAAGTGGGTAGTAGATGTCCTACAGGTGGGGTATCTACTGCCATTTGACTTCTCTACCCGGCTCTCGGACAAGCCCCTGCTCAGGTGGGTGTATCTCCCAGATTCTCCGAAGTTCTTAGCTCTCCTGGTGCCCAAGGCATCAGAAGGTTGGAGACCTGTGATCGACTTATCTAACTTGAATCATTTCATCAGGAAAACGAGGTTCAAGATGGAGACCCTACGATCAGTGTTGGCAGCTGCGAGGGAAAGCGACTTCATGTTGTCGATAGATTTGAAGGACTCATATGTCCAGATCGCTATTCATCTGTCGTCCAGAAAGTTCGGTAGAGCTCTCAGCCAGGTATATTCCAGGCAAACGGAATGTGGTCGCAGACAAACTCAGTTGTCAGAATCAGATCCTAAGCACAGCATGGTCTCTTCATCAAATAGTGGCAGACAAGCTCCTTCAGGTTTGGGGAAGACTCATACTGGACCTTTTTGCGACCCAATTCAACAGGAAGCTGGAGATATTGTTCAGCGGTTCCGGATCCTCTGGCGTTAGTGGAGGACACGTTCCAACATCCCTGGGATAACCTGGAGGTGTATGCCTTCCCTCCATTTTGTTTGATCCATCAAGTCCTGAATAGGTTGATGAGTTCGCGAGTCTCAGGGCTACGGCCGCAGGTGGAATGGTTTCCAGATCTGTGTTACAGCCGCACGTAGAAAGGTTCCACCAGTCAGTAAAATCCCTTCTCTTCACGGTTGGAGGCTATCAAGTATCTCCTCCGAGCGAGAGGCTTTTCTCACAGGACAGCAGGGCATATGTCCAGTAGTCTCAGAAGGTCGACCTCTGCAGTTTACCAAGGCAAATGGGCGATTTACTGTGATTGGTGTCGCAAACAGGGGTTTTTCTCCACTTGGAACCTCTATTCAGCACATAGCAGACTTTTTGACTTTCCTCAGAGATGAGAAAGGTTTGTCTGTTTCCACCATTAGAGGCTACAGGTTGGCCCTGAGTTTAGTGTTAAGTCTAGAGGTATTGAAATCTCCTCATCCTGGGAACTTTCCTTGCTAGTTAAAGGGTTTGAGCATCGTGTTTTCCTAGAGAGCTCAAGCCCCCAACGTGGGATGTTTCCTTGGTTTTGAGAAGTTTCACTCAAGCTCCATATGGGCCTTTGCATCATTTGTAAGGCAGGGATTTAACACTCAAAACAGTTTTCCTCGAGGAGAGTGGGGGAGCTGCATGGTCTGAGCTATGATGTGAAGCACACCAGGGGTTGGGGGTCAGTGTCCTTCGAATTTGTCCCGGAATTCATGGCTAAGACCCAGAATCCCTTGGTGCATGATGATAGGTTCGCCTCCTTTTCCATTCCATCACTGGATGACTCTGTGTGTGGTGATTCTCAAGAGCTTTTGTTATGGCAACTTAGGCCAGATTGTCATAGGCTTTCTTGTTAGCACGGGGCGTACAAAGAAAGAGGTGTCCAAAGAGGTGTCTTTTTGGATATGGGAAGCCATCAGACAGGCATACTTGACTCTTGATGATTCCGCCACCACGTCTGTGTATTGGTCCCTCTCTGGCTTTCAAGAAGAATTTGGCTGTTCATAGGGTGCTGAGCACTGGTACTTGGTTACGCCAGTCCACGTTCACCTCCTTCTATCTTGAGGATGTTGCCCATAGATCTATGGACATGTTTTCCCTGGGTCATGTGGTGGCTGCCCAACATTGTGTAACTCATCATTGCCCTTAACAGAGCACATTTGTATCTTACCCAAAATGATTGTGTGGATGAGGGAATGAGTGGATTGGCTGGTCTCTTTCTTTCTCTTGTACCTTTCCTTCTTCCTTCGGGCAGGTTGAGGAATAGACACATCAATCACTGGACTGGTCTGATACAGGTGAGTAAGGTAGTCATACTGATAGTTTGGTCGCTTGGTATACAAATAACCAACCCTCTATTTGGTAGCATATAGTAGTACCTCAGGATACGAAATTAATCCGTTCCAAAGCCGCCTTCGTAACCTGATTTTTTTGTATCTTGAACCACATTTTACATGTAAATTGCCTAATTCGTTCCAAGCCCTACAAAAACACCCCAGTAAATTTTATAATAAAGCTAAATTGACCAATAAACAATGAAATACAACAATTTGGACCATTCAATACCTAAACTAACTGTGATTAATTGTAAATAAAGTTTATTAGTGTACAGGGTACAAGAAATACTGTACGTACATGTAGTAAAATGTGGAACCTTACCTTTCGAGTGAGGCGATCTCTGAAATTGGCGACAGAGGAGGACAAATGGCAGAAAACATGAACACTTAACTTTACGAAACACATTAAAAAATGGCAGAAAACATTAACACTAAACTTTACGAAACACATTAACAAATGGGAGAAAACATTAACACTTACCTTGACAACCACCTGGAGAAGAGTGTGGTTGACCTCTCTCGGCCTTTACTCAGTTCATTGCCTGTCTTTGCTTGCGTTTCTATGAGTGTGTGCTTTCATTATGGCTTCTTTTGCTTCTTCTCAGCGACATCAACGTATGTGCCTGGGAACTCCAGGTTTCCTATGTTCCTGTTTTTTGGCTTCGTCAGCGACAGATCCTCACATCACTTGTAGCAGGTGTCGTTCTAACATTTGTGCAATAATGAATCCCCGCACGAAATGCTGTGCGTGGCCTAGAGAGCAGTGGAAGTTATTTTATAGTAAGTTGGAGCATTGTAGAGTTTATACTCTTCCCTCCTGGGAGGGATTTTCCTCTCTTCCCGATACTTTTCTCCGGGCGCTGTCACACCCCATACTAGTGTTGTGCCTTTGTCTCCTTCCTTTTCTTCCATCGATTTATTGTTGGAAGTATTGGGAGGCCCTCAGGCTGATTTATTATGTAATATCACCCCCTCTTCCTCGGAAGTTAATTTAATTCCCGAAAGAAAGGAGGCTTTTCCATCAGTTTCTTTAATTTCAGATTCGGAGGAGTCTAAAATGGCGGCACTCTGGGGTACGCTTGGGTTATGGGGTCAAGGAGGGTTTGCTGACGCACTTCTTGGATGCTCGCCACCACCCTCCTCATGCTGTCCAGGCCCTTCCCCCTCCTCCTGGCCTCGTCTTCATTGGTAGCCAAGGTCAGCCATATTGTATTGCTCCGCCAGTGACGATTGCCGCTTCTTCAAGTCAGAGGGAAGCCGTGGAGTCAGCCCCGCTAGTGACGTCACGGGGTCAGCCATTTTGTATCCCTCCGCCAGTGGCATCTGCTTCCCGTTCGGATCGAGGGGAAGCCGTGACGTCATCGCAGCTTTTGAGATCACTTCAATCGATGACGTTACTCCCAGTTGCCTCCACTGCGCTGCATCTCCCTTCCATGTTGTCGGCCCCTTCTCTTGCTGATCCGTCTGAGACTTTATGTCAGGCGGTTCTTAAGAGATTGGACTCTGTTTTAGAAGATAGATTTGCTGCCATGTCAGCTGGGGGACTGGAAGCAAGCGTGTTGCGTCGCCCCCGCCTGCTGCAAAGAGATTGTGTAAGGAGCCAGTTTTCTTCCTCTCCTTCTCCTCCATCTCCGCCGCGTCGGCGTATCAAGCATTGGAAGGCTAAGGACTTTGCCCATTCTTCGTCTGCGAGTGAGGAGCGGCACTCCCACGTTCCTGCGAGTGTTGGTGTTACTGAGAGTGTTAGTGTTTCTTCCCCTGTGCCTCTGCAGTGGCTGCTTCATCCTCTGCATCAAGTTGCGAGTGTGTTGCAACCTCCCATGTTCGTGCACGTGTTGCAGGTGCTTCCACTTCTCCTTCTCCCGGGCCTATTCGTCGCCATAAGGATCTCAAGGTGCCTGTCAAGAGGTCAAAGGTTGTGAGTGTGGAGTTAGTGCAGCAGGGTGTTTGCCTGCCCCTCTCCCTGGTACTTCCCAAGGTTCAACTCCGAAGGATTCTCGTTCTATTTTGAGTGTTTGAGACACCTCACCTACACACGTACGTGTGTCCATGCCACATGTGCATGTATGCAGCCATTTTCGAGAGTCATCTGTTGGGAGAGTGCATAGTGATGTCCCTAGTGGTGCAGTTGGTTCGTCCCGGGAGTTGGCGGTTGGTGTTTCGGGCTGTTTGGCTGCTGACTCTTCTGTTGGTTTACACAAGGAAGGTGCTTTAAATAAACCTGCACATCCTTCTCGTCGTCAGTCTCTGTTGCCGGAGCAGGAGGGAGACACACAAGAGTTTTTGTCTTCCTTTATAGAAGTTGTTGATCTCATTCATGGGTTCAACAATTTGGAGAGTAGGATTCAGGCTTGGTCGTATTTCACTCCTTCCTGCTTGGAAGGCTTGCTGGGGGCTACGCAAGATCCCAAGTCATTGTTTCAACTTACCTTGTTGGGGCATGTCCAATTGGTCTTACATGAGGTAAACACCTCTGTTTCAGATTGGGACAGATCGCTTCACTCTAGGGGCTCAGCCAATTTGCTTCCCCCACCTCTCATGAGGTATAGGAAATACTATACTACAAACTCTGCATACTTGAAGTTGCATCATCTTAACCCAGACGTCATTCGTCTGAAGCCGGGGTTGACTTTGGAGCAGGTGAGGTTGGTAGCTCTGTCCCTGTATCAAAATAAAGTAATCAATGCATACTGTAAACTTGTAAAGTGTATTTTTGTCTTTTGAAAAATGCTTTCCCCAAGAAATTATTCCTTGAAGAGGCTTTTTATTATGAAGATATGCCATTAATATATAAGATAGGTGTTTCATTATGAAGAGAAGAGGCTTTTTATTATGAAGATATGCCATTAATATATAAGATAGGTGTTTCATTATGAAGATATGCCAATAACATATAAGATAAAAATGGTTTTGTTACATTTACACTTCATCGTCGATTTCAAACAACAATTTGATATTCTATGACAATAAGACTGCAGTGTTTGGAGAAGTTAATTACGTACTACCAAAACAATAATGAAGTTCGAATTAAAAATTAATGTTCGTTACTACTACCGTAATTACACTACTACTATTAACAATTCTAAAAGGTTACCAAATGATAAAGGTCACTGTGAACGCAATGGAACCCCATGTTTACATTTTTTGCTGGGCACTCGAAGTATAAGTTGATGTCAATGATGTGGAATTATTCCATGAGTAGGCTATTTATTATGAAGATATGTCAATAATGTATAAGGTGAGAATGGTTTTATTACCTTTATTGTCAGATAATGTCATAATGTGAATCTGTTCATGTATGTTGGTGGTTATCGGACAGTGGCCGAGGCTTAGCCTACCTATAAACATCATGTAGTAACCCAGACAAGCCTGCAATGCTGTGATTCATAACAGCGATATAGACTGAGAAGTGGTCCAAGGAAAAACCTGTGGTTAACTGATCCCGCGACTGCTGATCCACGACTAAGTGATGCCCCACTGTACAATGATTCATCCCATATATATCATTGTACGTCAATTAGTGACTGAGTTGTTGGATATCATTGTATCTAGCTTTTCACGGGCATCAGTCCCTCTCCAGTAGATATTTCTTCTGGCGCTGGACTGGTGGGTAGGCCCCCAGTCGGTTTAGGATGTCTGTACCTCCCTCCAAGTATGTCTATCATTTTGTTAAGGCCAAAGGTTTGTTCGTGTATGAACAAATGACAAATTTTCTAAGACAATTTGTATTTTTCATAGTTACAAACCTGAGGTCTTAACATTGCACAGTGGTCCCCCATATTCGCGGGGATGTGTACCAGACTGCCCCCGCAAATAGTTAGAATCTGCGAATAGTTGGAACCCCTAGAAAAATGCTGAAAACAGCCTATTGTGTTAGTTAAAACTCAAGAAAAACCCACTAAAAATTTTTATACTTGGTTATTTTAATAGTTTTGTATAACTGAATCACGAAAGTTAGGAAGGTGATAAATCCATAAATAAAGATATATGCCACGAAGGAAAAATAAACGAAGCAGGATCTGCGAGACCTTTCGACGTTAAACGTCCTTTACTGAGCAGAAACTGACATAAGTGTGGCAAAAAACAATACAAGAAGATTCGTATAACTGACAGATAGGGATTATAAAGAGATTAGTACCTAGAATCCGACACACCTGGAAGATGAGAAACCTTCCCAAACAAGCATACACAATGGGTGCAATTAAAGGTTTAAGACAATCATCTCAGATACAAGGACAAGACAATTAAAGGATTATAGGTGACAGCTATTCAGAACTTGGTAAACAAAACCATATTCACAATACATGTCAGATAGTTTTATCACAAAAAGTGCATTTTATGATGAAATTGATAAAAAATCTCAGGAATTTCTGGTTATTTCCTATACAAAAATACCAGGAACTGGAAAATTTTCCACGAATAATGGGGGGAAATGTTCCTGAGAGAAATCCCTGAATGCACAATCCCGCGAATACAGGGGGTCCACTGTACTGCCCACCTTTAGCCGCCCCTCTGTCTTCTTAACCCCCCAGATGCTGAAGCCTTGCCGAGGATGGGGGGGTTTAGGGTTCAGCAGCTGGGTTCTGATGCCTGGTGGGAACTGCTTTCTCGCTGGGCCTTGGTGCCCAGCTCTTGATCCAACTAAATAAGTCAGCCCTTTTCCTTATACTAAAAACTTTTAATCTTTCTGCTTCCTCCCTCTATAAGATATGGATTTTATGTTAATGACTTTTGGCTTGGTTTTGGACATGATTTAAAATTATTCTTGGGATTTGAAGGAGGGTGAGGATGGACGGCATGCCATCTCACCCGTAGAACTCGAGTACTTGACGTGGTCGAGCGAGGGGAAAGTTTAATGTCAAACCATATCTTCAGTGCCGGGTCTGATCTCGACGGACATCATGACGCCTTAGGACTGGAGATAGGGTGTATATCTGGTAATTACCCCTAGGATGACCCTAATTAAAGGGATGACCCATCCTCTAAGTGTGACTCTATGGTGGGTATGGGGAATATCTGGATGAAATAAGTTTTTCACTTTATATGGCAACCCCCCCTCTTTCTGCTGATGACCCTATGCTTTCTTCAAAGGATTTGTCCGTGGAATCCCTCCAAAACTCTAGTATGGCTACTTTAGAGCCATACGTACCAACCACTCTGTCTCAAAAGAGAAGAACATTTAAAAGAATAACCATGGAAGATATTTTTTCTCCTCCAGTGTGGTCTCTGTATATCGCACTCAAAATAAACGAAGAAGTAACCCCTCTAAGTGACTTGGTTATATACCGTTCACTGAAGAAAATTCTTGGCTGTGACAATCCCCGATTCTCAGTCGAAAAAAACAAAATTATCATAAAGGCTAAATCTGAAGAAGAATAGAAAAAACTACTCGAAACTGCAAAACTTGGAATTCATGTAAATGCTTCTGACGAGGCCCATTATGTTGTTGGATAAACTTAGAATTGAAAATGACACCAATGAATCTGTGTGTGAAACATTAAAAGAAGTCCTGGAAGATCAAAAACATAATGTTAAATTGTTTATGAGAGAAAAAGTGCAGAAACTGGAAGAAGTCTGAAAAGAGCTAAAATTATTTTTTCACAGCAAGCAATTCCAACATATATGAAAATAGGAAACAAAAGAATAGCAATTAAAGAAGAACATCAAAAACCTATGCAATGTAAGATTTGCTTGAAATTTGAACATACAGCAAAACGATGCAAGTCTTTGGGCTCGCCTAGATGCTTTAAATGTGGCTACTTGGAGCATAGTAGTGATAAATGCACCAACCCCCCAAAAAATGCTTTTAACTGTAATGGTTCACACCATGCTTATGTAAGGGAATATGTATATTTCAGGTATCTCCAAGAAGCCCTTACCAGATGAAGAAAATTTGGTATAACGGTTAAGGAGGCTAAGGATGACCTAAAAGAAGAAGGAATGCAGCTTTCCTGCAAAACATTTGCAGATACGCTCAAACACCAAAGCAAAATCATATCCAATGATGTCTCACAAACTACCCAATCTTCTAACACCAGAAATCAAATAACTTTAGAAAATTCAGATAAAAACAATACCATGGAGATAAGTAACAAGTTCAAAGTAATTGACCAGCCTCGCAGTAGATGATCATCTTGATGAACAGAGAGAGGACATCTCTGATAATTTGCACCTTAAGAAATGCCAAAAGAAAGAAGAAAATATATCTCAAAAGATAATCCATCTCAAAAACAAACCAATAAATACTGAAGAAATTGAGGGAATGCTAAGAGAACTAGATAGAACAACAAATATAGGAAAGAGACCAAGAACAGAAAGTGAAACATCCTCACCTAAGAGAGATAACAACCTTCATAGTCCTAATAGTAAATGTCTGAAAACTACCAGTTCAGAAGAAACCATTGTTTATACCACCAATAGCATTGACCCTTCAGAAAATGATTCATCCGAAATGGTTTCACAGAAATCTAAGGAACCTACAAGAAAACCAAACATATAAGTCACTAGTAAGAGACTGCTATGCCACCAGATTATAGCAAAGGTGCTAGAAGCAAAATTCCGCTGTACAGCAACAAAAACATTATAAAAAGTTCCAATTCAAAAACTAAAGTGGACACAGTTATCTCAGTTCAGGGTCGTAAGACCGAGGAAAATAAGTAAAATTCACTTCTAAAAATAATAAGGACACTCCCTCATTCATATTGCAATGGAACATTCAAAGCATTAACAAAAACAAGTTAGAACTAGTTAAATTAATTGATGAATATAGCCCAATTTGTATCTGCCTCAATGAAACATTTTTATCTATTTCCTCCAGATTTACAAATAAATTTTACACATGTTATCAACCTTACTCTGCTAATCAGCAAGGTAATATGATTCTCATTAGAAAAGATGTACCTTTCACAATATATGATCTTTCATCTGGAATAAATGCTTGGCAGTTCAGATTCAACTAGAAGAAATTATTACGATTTGCTCTGTTTATCTAAGTCCAAATAATAATATAGATTTAGAAAAGTTGAATGACTTGGTCAAGAAGCTTCCCCAACCAATGTTAGTACTTCTAGGAGATTTCAATGCAAGACATTTATCATGGTATGAGGTAAAATCAAACTCCAGAGGCAACATTATACTTGATTTTGTTATAGATAATCAACTCCATATATTATATAAAGACAAACCAACTCATTTTGACCAAAGAACAAAAAGTTACTCTCACATAGATTTGTCTTTGTGCTCACAAGATCTAGCAGACAAATATTTTTGGAACACTCATGATGATTTGTGTGGTAGTGATCATTTTCCTGTTTTGATTAGTATTCTGAATTTCACTGGAGAGATAGCAATTAATAAATTTAATGTTAAAGCCAATTGGGAAGATTTTAGAGAATGCACGAAGAATGTTCCATTATGGGATAATAATTTGGACATAGAAACTATTCTGGTTATGTTTTTAGTTCTGGTAATTGATGCTGCAGAGTCATCTATACCATTTGTAGCACAAGTAAAGATTAAATGTCCAGTTCCTTGGTGGAATGAGGAGTGTAAAAAAAGCAAAGAAGGCCCGTAGTAAATAAAGCCCAAAGAAAATTTAAGAAGTTGAGAACCGATTCAGATTACATAGATTATAAAAGGTCATGTGCTGTAGCAAAACGAACATTTTATGAAGCACAAAGAAAATCTTGGTTTAACTACCTAAAATCGGTGTGTAAAAATACACCCCTAAGTAAGATATGGAAAAAAGTGCATAAAATACTAGGAAAGCACATACGATCCCATGTCCCAGTTTTGAAAATTAACAGCAAACTGATATATGATCCTAAAGAGGTAGCAACTTGCCTAGCAGAACATTTAAGTGATATCTCCAAAGGTTCGTCAATGAGATCTTTTCGCACCATAAAAGAAAAAGAAGAAAAAATTCCAATCAATTTTCAAACTGATCAATGTTATTCATACAATGATTGCTTTACCATGGATGAACTTTTATCGGCATTGTCAACATGCTCCAATACAGCCCTGGTGAAGATATGATCACTTTTGAAATGTTGAAACACCTTCACCAAAACAGCTTATAATATTTATTAAAGCTATATAACAAATATGGATTGATATATATTTCCCACAAGATTGGCGGAAAGCACTGGACCTTCCATTCTTGAAGCCAGGCAAAGATCATTATGGCACAGACAGCTGCAGACCAATAGCATTAACAAGCTGTGTATGTCAATTGTTTGAGAAAATGATTAACAACAGATGGATCTGGTATCTTGAAAAAACAGGATACTTTTCTGTTTCACAATATGGATATAGAAAACTAAGATCTACCCTTGATCCTTTAACTTTACTTGACACCGATATTGGCAAAGCATTTGCTTCAAACAGCTATGCCACAGCCATCTTCTTTGATATGGAAAAGGCCTATGACAAGACATGGAATCATCAGATTTTAAAAGAAAATCATTATTCTGGACTGAGAGGATTTTTACCCTTAAACATAGTAAAATTTTTAAAGGAAAGAACTTTTAAAGTTAAGATAAATGGTGTTTTATCTAAGGAGTATCCACAATATAAAGGAGTTCCACAAGGTTGTGTTTTGAGCCCCACCCTTTTTATTATGGCTATTAATGACATTACAAAACAATTACCAACTGGTGTAAAGTGTTCATTATATGTAGATGATTTTGCCATTTGGATCATTCACTCTGATATTTATACAGGACAAACCATACTACAAAAATCTCTTGATCTTATCGTATCGTGGACTACTGCACATGGATTCACTATATCGGCAAGTAAAACTGTAGCCATTACTTTTACAAATAAGAAAAATGTTCCGAAAATTAAATTGCTACTATATGAAAAACCAATTAATTTTCTTACTCATACCAAATTTCTTGGGTTGTATTTTGACCAACGAATGACTTGGAAATTTCACATTATTTACCTACGGGAAAGCTGTAGTAAAGTACTTCATCTATTGAAGAAATTGTCACATACCAAGTGAGGCTCAGATAGAAGTACATTACTCTATTTACACAAGACTTTGATACTGAGTAAAATTCATTATGGGTCGCATCTATACGCTTCTGCATCTGCCAGTACATTGGAAAAAATAGGTCCTCTTCATAACGCAGGTTTGAGATATGCTACGGGTGCATTTAAATCTACACCTGTTATCTCTCGGTACAGTGAAACAGGTCTGTGTTCACTTGATCAAAGAAGGTCGAATATACTAGTTTAAACTTCTATTCACGGACATTAAGATACCCATCAAAATTTAATAGAATTATAAATAATACCATCATTCCAAAAATATTGGACCACGATCATTTTACCCATTTGTTATACGACTGAAAATACTATACATAGAGAAATACAATATTCCACCATTAAAATTCCTGAACCATTTACCAAATTCAACACTTTTTTGGAAATGGAATAAGCCTCGTGTACGCCATGAGTTATTCGATTTAAAAAAAGATGAAATTCCAAGCTAAGCTGTCAATGAAAATCTTTTTGGAACACCAAGAAATCCATGCAAATGCTATCTCCATTTATACAGATGGCTCAAAAACTGATGCTGCTGCAGAGCCGGTCTTCTAGATTATTCCAACAGAATTACCAGACGGGAGATATCTGTAAGAATAGAACTAGGTATCCGACTATTTGCCCGCTTTGACAGAGATCTTCTATTAGAAGTCTTCATCAAGGGACATAGCATACTTGAAGGAAAAGTTCCTTCTTTCTGCAGAGCCGGTCTTCTAGATTATTCCAACAGAATTACCAGAAGGAAGATATCTGTAAGAATAGATCTAAATATCCGACTATTTGCCCACTTTGACCAAGATCTTCTATTAGAAGTCTTCATCAAGGGATATAGCATACTCGAAGGAATAGTTCCTTCTTTTTGCAGAGCCAGTCTTCTAGATTATTCCAACAGAATTACCAAAAGGAAGATATCTGTAAGAATAGATCTAAATATCCGACTATTAGCCCGCTTTGACAGAGATGTTCCATTAGAAGTCTTCATCAAGGGACATAGCATACTTGAAGGAAAAGTTCCTTCTTTCTGCAAAGCCGGTCTTCTAGATTATAACAACAGAATTACCAGAAGTAAGATATCTGCAAGAATAGATTTAGATATCCGATTATTTGCCCGCTTTGACAGAGATGTTCTATTAGAAGTCATCATCAAGGGACATAGCATACTTGAAGGAAAAGTTCCTTCTTTCTGCAGAGCCAGTCTTCTAGATTATAACAACAGAATTACCAGAAGGGAGATATCTGTAAGAATAGATCTAGATATCCGACTATTTGCCTGCTTTGACAGAGATCTTCTATGAGAAGTCTTCATCAAGGGACATAGCATACTCGAAGGAAAAGTTACTTCTTTCTGCAGAGCCGGTCTTCTAGATTATTCCTACAGAATTACCAGAAGGGAGATATCTGTAAGAATAGATCTAAATATCCGACTATTTGCCCGCTTTGACGAGATCTTCTATTAGAAGTCTTCATCAAGGGACATAGCATACTTGAAGGAAAAGTTCCTTTCGTTCTGCAGAGCCGGTCTTCTAGATTATAACAACAGAATTACCAGAAGGGAGATATCTGTAAGAATAGATCTAAATATCCGACTATTTGCCCGCTTTGACGAGATCTTCTATTAGAAGTCTTCATCAAGGGACATAGCATACTTGAAGGAAAAGTTCCTTTCGTTCTGCAGAGCCAGTCTTCTAGATTATAACAACAGAATTACCAGAAGGGAGATGTCTGTAAGAATAGATCTAAATATCCGACTATTTGCCCGCTTTGACGAGATCTTCTATTAGAAGTCTTCATCAAGGGACATAGCATACTTGAAGGAA
>NC_087208.1:19045563-19048063 GCF_015104395.2 Macrobrachium nipponense
ATTATTATTATTATTATTATTATTATTATTATTATTATTATTATTATTATTATTATTATTATTATTATTTATTATTATTATTATTATCATTAAAAATGTACGATTCGTCAAACGCAGAGCAAAAAATTTTTATTATCGCTTTTATTCCCACTCGTTACTTCGAGTTATTTGCATCTGAGTGTAGCAATAACACCCCCGGCTGTTGTTCCCGCCGTTAAATATTCATTTTCAATTTGTCCGGAGTGGATTTTGTGAGAAAAATAATAATAATGATAATAATAATGAAAGTACTCAAAGTATAATATCCGGTATTGTTGCTAATAATGATGAGTGACCCAAAATGAGATATTTCATAAGTAATCTTTTTTCCTTTTTATTAATATGATAAATTATTGTTTTGGGTTTCACACTTAGAAAAGGGAATGAAAACAAAAGATGATGACTGTGGAAAATATTACAGACAGTATTATTATCATTATAATTATTAATAGAGTTTTAACTCTCAGAAAAGAGAATCAGTAAATAAAACCATCAATGTGCAAAAAGAATGCAACCGGTTCTATTATTATTATTATTATTATTATTATTATTATTATTATTATTATTATTATTATTATTATTATTATTATTATTATTATTATTATTATTATTCTAAACTAACTGAATACCCCTATTATTATTATTATCATTATTCTAAACTAACTGAATACCCCACCGAAAGAATTACTTTGAAATGTAAAGCGTAAATAAGAGCAACAAAAAACTCAATGAAGGTGGGCTGCTAGATACCAAGAAACAAAAAACATACAAATAAAAAAACAGTACGATAGAAGGCAAAGGGGCAAACTGTAAGCGGAAATCCTTCTTGGGATCAGAAGTAAAAAAATCAGAATTCCCCTCGCCATCAGTAGGATAGCAGGATATCATTATGGGATGGAATCACGCCACGACTTCTCATTAAAACCGAGTAGGATATTATCGTTTGAGAGAGAGAGAGAGAGAGAGAGAGAGAGAGAGAGAGAGAGAGAGAGAGAGAGAGAGAGAGTTTCGCATCCATTTCTGATAATGGGGTATATTGGATAGACTTTGAAAGTTATTGGTTTTAGAGGAGATGAGCATTAAGGTTATGCATTTTAAACATTCTTTTGGATTAAGTGATACACTCTGACGCATGAAGACAGGGTAAATGAACTTGAAAATGTAGAATAAACTACAAAAGTATTTATTCCAAGTCCCTAGTTTCACTTACCTCTCTATCGTGGATTTAAGGATATTCTCACGTACGTATTGCTTCTTGCTACAATGGATAAATAAATTATATATATATATATATATATACATATATATATATATATATATATATATATATCATATATATATACATATATATATATATATATAGATATATTATATATTATATATATATATATCATATATTTAAATGATGAATAGATATAAATGACATAAGCCTTTGATGACTGAAATCCCTTACAAACCCATTTGCAACCAAGCTTTGTCCCATAATCCACAATTACTAACAATATCGCGATAAGTTAAACTCACGAGCTGTGCAACTGCAGTCTGCAGAATTGATCACTTTGAACTCTTTGCAATGGCAGCCCTATTGATAAACACAAAGTTAACCACTTTTTGGACTGATGCAAATGGCTCCATCATTGAGTACACATTATCTTGATTAACTGGCTAAAGCTTGTTTATTGTTTCACTGCAAATTTTGGCGATAAAAGGGGGAGAATTTGACATGGGTACAGAATATAGCGATAGCATGTACCGGCTTCCATTTTGGCGTATAATCTGTTGCAAGATACAGACGCGGGTCGACTGAGAATCTTCGTACGGGAGTCAAAATAGTTACTGAGGTTTTTGTTAAAAAAATTTTTCTATTTTACCTTAAAGTACTAGAATAGGATATTATACCAAGAAAAGCCTAGATTTAGCAGAGAAATTAAAAATACCTCACTGAAGTCCTGATTTCTCCTCTGTGCGGTGGTTCGAATCCACAAGAGGACGAAATTTTTACGAAACTATAAAATTTCCCTTCGGTTAACATAATTCCGAGGTAGTGCGAATTGGACATTAGAGGACATTTATAGCTCAATGTATATATACTATATATATATATATATATATATATATATATATATATATATATATATATATGTAGTATATATATATATATATATATATATATATATATATATATATATATATATATATATATATACATATATATATATATATATATATATATATATATATATATATATATATATATACATATATATATATATATATACATACATATATATATATATATATATATATATATATATATATATATATATATATTACCTTAACTAACCTTAAAAAGTCTTACTACAAAAAACAGTAGTTTGGTCTGTCTGTCAGTTGTCCGTAAGCGCTTTCCACCGTTGCGGAATCCCACATAAGTGCTTCACAGCTGACGGACCAATTTATT
>NC_087208.1:19053063-19105563 GCF_015104395.2 Macrobrachium nipponense
TGACCTACGCGTTTCCGAGATTTTCGGCCGAGAATCGGCGCGCGGACGGAATAAAAAAATATTTTTTTTCAAACTATTCACCATAAATCGAGATATTGTTCTAGAGACTTGCATATGGTTTTAAAATGAAGATAAATGATTGAATATTTACGAGACTGTAAGATTTTTATGTATATATGCGTTTTTTGACCTTTTCGGTTGAGTCAAAGTTGACCGATCGTAGTTTTTTTCGTACTTATCGTACTTTATATGCAAATATTTCAAAAATGATAAATGCTACAACCTTCCAATATTTTTTGTTATATTGTGCATGTTTTGCGCACATTCCCATATATAAAACCTTTAAAAAAAGCGTAATATGAAAAGGCTCAAATATTAGGAGAATGTGACCTACGCGTTATTTCCGAGATTTTCGGCCGAAAATCGTCGCGCGGAGGGGAAAAAAATATTTTTTTCATAAATTCACCATAAATCGAGATATTGTTCTAGAGACTTGCAATATTTTTAAAATGAAGATAAATGACTGAATATTATCTAGACTTGTAAGATTTGTTTATTGTTACAAATGCCCGTTTTTTTTTCACCAAACCTTTTTTCGGTTGAGTCAAAGTGACCGATCGTAGTTTTTTTCGTACTTATCGTACTTTATATGCAAATATTTCAAAAACGATAAATGCTACAACCTTCCAATTAAATTTTTTGTTATATTGTGCATGTTTTTTCGCACATTTCCATATAAAACTCTAAAAAAATCGTAATATGAAAAGGCACAAATATTAGGAGAATGTGACCTACGCGTTTCCGAGATTTTCGGCCGAAAACTCGTCGCGCGGAGGGGGAAAAAATATTTTTTCAAAAATTCACCATAAATCGAGATATTGTTCTAGAGACTTGCAATATGTTTTAAAATGAAGATAAATGATTGAATATTACTAGGACTGTAAGAGTTTAGTTATAAAATGCGTTTTTGACCTTTTTTCGGTGAGTCAAAGTGACCGATCGTAGTTTTTTCGTACTTATCGTACTTATATGCAAATATTTCAAAAACAAAAATGAGAAATTCTACAACCTTCCAATATTTTTTGTTATATTGTGCATTTTTTCTGCGCACATTTCCATATACAAAACTATAAAATAAGCCGTAATATGAAAAGGCACAAATATTAGGAGAAATGTGACCTACGCGTTTCCGAGATTTTCGGCCGAGAATCGCGCGCGGACGGAATCAATATTTTTTTCAAATATTCACCCTAAAATCGAGATATTGTTCTAGAGACTTGCAATATGTTTTAAAATGAAGATAAATGATTGAATATTACTAGACTGTAAGTAATTTGCTTACCCCCCCACAAAAAAAATATTAATAATATATATATATATATATAATATATATATATATATATATATATATATATATATATATATATATATATATATATATATATATATATATATATATATATAAATATATATATATATATATATATATATATATATATAATATACGTAAAATATATATATTACATTCTTCGATTCTGGTACCAATACATAAATAAAGGAATGCAGGTGACACTTCTCTTTTCGCATACAATGAAATGTCTTATTATTATTTATCATGCACACATTCAGATATATTAAAAAATTGTAATAATATATAAACTAAATATAAAATAAATGCAGAATACTCACTCGTAATCCTGACTCTTCGTTCTATTTCTTGTTTTCTCCCTCTCCATTGAAGAGTACTTGCCATTTTTTTCCACTCGACATGACGAGGTACAGGTGGAGGAGGGAGACGCGCGCCCTTACTGCTGATGGACCCCGGCGGCCCCGTGCGCCCTCCGCTGTCGGTTTAGGGGGCGCGCTCCAATACATGACCTTAGTGTGATACTTTCGGTCACACTCCCTATCCTGCAAAGAGCAACTTTGCAGAGACGACAGAAGAACCGGGTGTCTCCTTCTGCCATTCATATGGCACACCCGGCACCGTTTCTGCCTTCGCCCTTCTAAGGCCTCCAGTATGTGTTCCCCTGGCTGCAGCCGACACGCAGGGTCCACTACCGACGAGAAGCGGTGATGGCGGGGCCGGCAGCAAGAGGGGCGTCGTCAGCAGGGGCTCGTCGCAGGGCGGCGGCAGCAGGGGCGGCGGCAGCAGGGGCGTCGTCAGCAGGGGCGGCGGCAGCAGGGCGTCGGGGCAGCAGGAGGGCGCGCGGCAGCAGGGGCAGCGGAGCGGCAGCGGCAGCAGGGGCGGCGGCAGGTCGAGCGAAGTTGGCCCTCCTATCTGCCCTTTCCTCTACGGGCAGATCTGCAGCTCGGGGCAGGGGGGAGGGGGGTCAGTTATGGAAGGCCACTCATCGGGATCGCAAGTTGATGAGGGCATTCCCGGTACCTCTAGGAACTGTAACGTGGGTCAACCTCGGAAGATTGTCACCGTGGGTACCCACAGTACAGTATGTAGGCATTTTGGAGGGCCAACTGAAGGATGTATTTGAGGAGCTTCTGTGTCCACCTTCTGGTTCTCCTGGCGAAGGGATAGTACTGGATGAGCTGATCAAAGAGATCAACTCCTCCCATGTGCCTGTTGTAGTGCCCAATGACAGTAGGCCGCTCGTACGAAACTCTCAAACACAACTCGGCCCTGTCGACGTGTCTTCTTCCGCTGTACGATCTCTTCTTGGATGGGTTCATGACTCGTCGTAATCATGGGGACGAGTCGGACACCCTTCCAACAGATGACGAAGACAGCGACCCTTCCGCCGCCACTCTGTCTCTCCTCTTGCCAGGTGTTGCGGATGACTAGCGAACCTCTTGACATTCGGGGCCCCACGCACCAACCGAAGGGTACCACTGACGTGAACACCTGCTTCATACAGTTCCTGGGCCAGGGATACCAAGTTATAATAATTATCCATAAACAGGTGATATCCCTGGTTACGGAAACGTCCCACAAGGTTGAATACAGTGTCACGCAGCGGAGAATACCCCGGTATACACTGAAAAGTCCACAACGTATCCAGTGTTGGCCTCGGTAATGAGAAAGAATTTCAACACCATATTTCTTGGTTCTTGGGGGTTATACACTTTTTATTTTAACTAAGACGTCCTTTGTAAGGCATCATCCCCTCATCCAAGACAGTTCTTTCCAGGAATCACGAGATTACTACACCGCTCACTGGATATAACCAACACTGTTACGCACTAAAATTTTTGAGGCGATCACTGTTATTCCGGGGTATGGCCCCCCTTCGGTTGAACGCGTTTGAAGTACCTGTCCATCGCCAGGAAAGAAATTATCACGGGGACATAACGCCAGGCACATTCAGCATACATAAAAAATAACTTCTCTTCCAATATTGCCTGACGTCGATAGCAGGTGTCAAACCAAAAATAAATGTTGAGCCCCAAAAAATGTGCCATGTCAATGAGGTTGCAACCCCCGCCAGTAATACGACAAGGTCGTCTTCAGCTCATACCGGCAGTACCGAGCGTAGTCCACCGTCTCGTGTACCAGGTATTCCAGCAATTCCCGCGTCAGGAAAAGCTGGATGAATCCCAAAACAGTCAGGGTATTGGTACGGTCATCCCAGGGGTTGCCGTGAAGGGGTGCATGTTAGGAGGGGTGGGGTCCTCCGTCCACCCCTCGTCACTCTCCGACGACCGACCTTCACCTTGGCTGGCGCGACGAGTCCGACCTTCTACGGGCCCGTGCGCGCGGGAGCGCCGCTTACGCCGCAAAGCACAAGATGGGCCGTCTACGACTGCCACACTACCCCCCCCCCGTTGGACCATCACCCCTCACTTAGGCCCATCACTTTCTGTATCGTCCTCTGCGATAAAACTTGAGCCTGTATCCCCACCCTCCCCCTCCCCCATCCCCCTCAGATTCCCCCTCGTATGCACTGAATTCGAGCTCACTTTCGGGATGTGAGCCTCGAACGGACATTGGGGGCAAATATTCATCCTCACTTTCATCGGACTGATGGTCCTCATCAACTCGATGACCATCCGCCATCAAAATGAGGACTTGCGGACATGTCCCGATCAAGATCCGAAAGATATTCGTCTATGTCCCTTGGTTGGAGGCCCTCCCAAATGCCTACGAATGCCCCTAAGGACGCCCACATGCTTCCTAGGGGTAACCAAAGGCAAACGATGTGTTCCCGAAACACTTTCAGCCACACGTGGCCGCACAGAACGGCCTTGAGGCGCGGGTCATGCTGGGTGCTTGGCCCCTCGCCAGCAATCCATGTCCAAAAACTCGCCTTACACGATCCCTTCCGACGGGGTTTTTTTTTTTTGGGTAAAACGCGCCTTTCACGGTTCACACGTCGTTGAGACATATCTAGGAATGTCTTGTAGCAATACAAATGCTCAAAGTCTCGCACAAGTCCCACAGAAAAAACACGTTCTCACGAAAGATCGTTCCTCCGGATGGTGCGCTATGATGCTGGCTGGAGCGAGAAGAAGGGATATCGCGCATGCGCACCTGGGTCACGCTTCAAAAACAAAAAAAACAAGGCCTTGATCCGTGGACTCCAGCATTCAACCCAAGGACGCGTGATTCAAAAGTTTTAGGCTGTAGGCCTATAAGTATTTTCCGCGAATTTAAAAAAATTTTAAAAAAAAACTTTGTATGTCGACGTAAAATACGTCCAGTCGGCACCCGAGCAGACAATATCTCGAACGTAAAAACGTCCAGCGTTGGGGGGGGGTCGTTTAAGGGTTAAATAGACATTACATTTACATATACTATGTATATATATACAAAATTTATATATATATATTATACTTTAAAAATTTATATATATATATATATATATATTTTAAATATATATATATATATATATATATATATATATATACATACATACATACATATATACATACATAATCTGGTCACTCTACTCCATTTTACAACGTCGGCAAAGTTACATAACACTTACCCGAGAGGAAGGAAACATCAACTTTAAAAAAAATTCTATTTAGCTAAATCCATTCTTTAATCACCTGGTCAGTTTTGACCTCCCCCCCCCCCCCCCTCTTTTTTAAGTAGAATAATCTGGAAGATTGAATTCTATTTTTTTAAGTCGGTATTTCATTACCTCCAGTATTCTGCTAAATAAAGCCCGGATGTCTGACTAAAATAGAGAAATGGGAGTATATGTATATATAAATCATTCAAGCTACCAAATGTCCTTTAATATCTAAATTCCACTCTACCTCCCAAATGATATATTTTCATATATGTACCGAAGGGGAATTTTTTTAGTTGATAATAATTTTCGTCCCCCCATGGGATCGAACCATCGTCCAAATGGACGGGGACGAAATCAGGACAGTCAGTGACGCTATCCAATCAGCCAACAGAGTACGCTATTTGTTCAAATCGATTCTGACCTTACAAATCACCCCTCGAACTCGGTGCTTTCGTAATTAGAATCGATATGAAAACCCCGTCTATATATATATATATATATATATATATATATATATATATATATATATATATATATATATATATATCAATAGAGGGATCCACAGTAATATCCTTGTTTATCTAGATATAATATGTTTATACAAAGCTTAAAGCTTCGTCCATCCTCCTGTGGACTTGATCACTAAGCAAATGGAGACATGTAATGGTGAAGAATTCCAAATAAACATAAACAAACAGACAAAGAACATTAACAAGGTTAAAAAATTCGAACAAGTCATTGGGTCGTTTGCCTTACCATAATTCGCTGTGATCTACGAGGCGGGACAAAGCGCCGGTCTTCTTCCTGAATGACATCTTGACGGTCGTTAACCAAAAAGGTAGTTTGTAGATTAGGCTCTTGAACGGGCGAAGGATGGTTATTTACATTATCAGATTGAAGGAGGCTGTACACATTTCTGAAGTTCTTTATTCTGGCCCTTTTGCAAATTTCTTCACTCAAAAGTAAATTGTTCTGTATGCCCAGATTTCCCTCAAAAGTGTCATTCAAAGTGATGAGAGCTCCTTCCACAATTCTCCTAGTGGTCCTATCCGCACTCTATAAAAATAACTTTTCCTCCCTTGAAGTCGATGGCATGATCGGAATCCCAAGTATGCTTGGCAATGGCGCTGTAAACGTTGCCCAAACGGCAAGCTGCAACATGTTCACGTTTCCTCTGGTCCAGAGAACGACCGCTTTCACCAATATAGCATTTGTCACAATTTTTACATCCTATAGCATAGACTCCAACATCGGTGTTTGGTTTTCTGCAACTGTTTTTGATAATTTTCTTTTTAAGAGTATTAGGGTATTGAAAAACTACGCTATACCCATGTCTTTTCTTTCTAAGATTATTGGAAACTTTTTTCAGGTCATGATTATAAGGAAGGGGAAGGCATTTAAAATTAGCAGTCGAACAGCGTTCCTTGGATTATAAAACATACTTCTGGCTCTAGAAAACATCTGTCGATAAAAAAACTTGGGGTAACATAACTTTTTGAAACTCGGAAACATGGATTTCGTCAAAGGGATTTTACTCAGTTCGTTTGAGGAAAAAACAGTACATCTTCCTAAACGTTTTTTAGAAGCTCTTCACAGGCTAAAAAACAAATCTGACATTAAAATATCTAAGGCCGACAAGGGGGGATGTGTGGTGGTTATGAGTAGGACAGATTACCTTATTAAGGCAGTTAGATTGCTCAGCGACGCTAATACTTACACCAAGATTTCTGTAGCTCCGTCCATTTCTGACATTCAGTCCACGTTTAACAAGAAAATTAAGGACATTATAAAAGGTAACATCACCAGAGAAATGAAAGAGGTTATTTTCAGTAAATTGACAAGAAAACTACCCTCGTTTAGTTATTTTTATGGTCTTCCAAATCCACAAGGAGGGCATCCCTTTGAGGCCCATTGTAGCAAACTGCCAATACTCCTCAGGCTGATTTGACCTCTTGGTTGGCGGAGGTTTGGGTGACTTAGTGGGTAATATATCTAGCTCCCATCTTAAACATAATCTGATTTCATGGATAGTAATTATCGGGTAAAAATTTGGATGGAATTATGTATGTCTGGACATCGTCTCCTTATTCACTAATGTGCCTCTTGATTTTGTTCTAGCTAATTTGGTCAAAATTGCCGAAGAAGGAAAAAATTCACGCCACCTATTCATATTAAGAAGTTTTGTGAGCTATAAAGACGTGTGTAGAATCCACCATATTTTGAGTTTGAAGGAGATTTCTATCAACAAAAAGCAGGGGTTGCTATGGGATCCTCGTTGTCGCCTGTTTTTAGCTAATCTTTGTATGGAATTTTTTGAAATACTTTTTGTGGACAAACTTCCAGATGATTTGAAACCTTTTATATGGGTAAGATATGTTGACGATATTTTTATTGTTTTAAGGACGATACCGAAAGTTTTGATCAGCTTCTTTTACAACTGAATAGTTTTTCTTCCATCCATCACGTTTACAGTGGAAAGGGAAGTCGACTAGCGTCTGCCATTTTTAGACTTGGTTGTCCACAGGGATGACGAAAATAAGTCTTTTAAATTCTCTGTTTTCAGGAAAAGTACTCACACAATACGTACATACATTTTTATCATATCATGACGAGAAAATCAAAACGCAACGTTCTGACGAATTTGTTTTTTAGAGCTTTTCGAGTTTGTGACCTAGTTTCATTGACCAGGAAATTCAATTCTTGACTACGAGTTCAAAAAGTTGTTACCCCAAGTTTTTTATCGACAGATGTCTTTCTAGAGCCAGAAGTATGTTTTATAATCCAAGGGAACGCTGTTCGACTGCTAATTTTTAAATGCCTTCCCCTTCCTTATAATCATGACCTGAAAAAAAGTTCCAATATCTTAGAAAAGAAAGACATGGGTATAGCGTAGTTTTTCAATACCCTAATACTCTTAAAAAGAAAATTATCAAAAACAGTTGCAGAAACCAAACACCGATGTTGGAGTCTATGCTATAGGATGTAAAAATTGTGACAAATGCTATATTTGGTGAAAGCGGTCGTTCTCTGGACCAGAGGAAACGTGAACATGTTGCAGCTTGCCGTTTGGGCAACGTTTACAGCGCCATTGCCAAGCATACTTGGGATTCCGATCATGCCATCGACTTCAAGGGAGGAAAAGTTATTTATAAGAGTGCGGATAGACCACCATAGGAGAATTGTGGAAGGAGCTCTCATCACTTTGAATGACACTTTTGAGGGGAATACTGGCATACAGAACAATTTACTTTTGAGTGAAGAAATTTGCAAAAGGGCCAGAATTAAAGAACTTCAGAAATGTGTCAGCCTCCTCAATCGATATGAAATAACCATCATTCGCCCGTTCAAGAGCCTATCTACAAAACTACCTTTTTGGTTAACGACCGTCAAGATGTCATTCAGGAGAAAGACCGGCGCTTTGTCCCGCCTCGTAGATCACAGCGAATTATGGTAAGGCAAACGACCCAATGACTTGTCGAATTTTTTAACCTTGTTAATGTTCTTTGTCTGTTTGTTTATGTTATTTGGAATTCTTCACCATTACATGTCTCATTTGCTTAGTGATCAAGTCCACAGGAGGATGGACGAAAGCTTTAAGCTTTGTATAAACATCATTATATCTAGATAACAAGGATATTACTGTGGATCCTCTATTGATTTCTTAGAAGCACGATAACAGTGTTTTTAATATTGCATATATAGATATTATATATATATATATATATATATATATATATATATATATCATAATATATATTAAATTATATATAAAATTTTAGTATATAGTTATAACAGCTTTTATTAAGAAATGCTCTTTTTTGTATTTTTGTGGCCAGGGGATGAAAAAAAGAGAGACCTGTTTTGAAGACTTTGTATTGGTGACATGATATGATGGTATCTCTCTCTCTCTCTCTCTCTCTCTCTCTCTCTCTCTCTCTCTCTCTCAAACGATAATATCCTACTCGGTTTTAATGAGAAGTCGTGGTGTGGATTCCATCCCATAATGATATCCTTGGTGTTGAAGATATAATAATAAGAATAATAATAATAATAATAATAATAATAATTGTGGTGCTGAAGATATAATAATAACAATAATAATAATGATAATAATAATTGTAGTTCATGAGACTTGGGTGTTAAAGATATAATAATAATAATAATAATAATAATAATAATAATAATATAATAATAATAATAATAATAATAATAGTCAACATACAAAAAGGCAAAGTAACGAGAACTGAAGGGATAAAGCTACCAGATGGGAGCAACATCAAACACATAGATGAGACAGGATACAAATACCTGGGAATAATTGAAGGAGGGGATATATAACACCAAGAGATGAAGGACACGATCAGGGAAAGAATATGCATGCAGACTCAAGGCGATACTCAAGTCAAAACTTCAACGCAAGAAATATGATAAAAGCCATAAACACATGGGCAGTGCCAGTAATCAGATACAGCGCAGGAATTGTGGAATGGACGAAGGCAGAACACCGCAGCATAGATCAGAAAACCAGGAATAGTCAACATACAAAAAGGCAAAGTAACGAGAACTGAAGGGATAAAGCTATCAGATGGGAGCAACATCAAACACATAGATGAGACAGGATACAAATACCTGGGAATAATGGAAAGAGGGGATATAAAACACCAAGAGATGAAGGACACGATCAGGAAAGAATATATGCAGAGACTCAAGGCGATACTCAAGTCAAAACTCACGCCGGCCAATATGATAAGAGCCATAAACACGTGGGCAGTGCCAGTAATCAGATACAGCGCAGGAATAGTGGAATGGACGAAGGAAGAACTCCGCACCATAGATCAGAAAACCAGGAAACATACGACAATACACAAAGCACTACACCCAAGAGCAAATACGGACAGACTTTACATAACACGAAAGGAAGGAGGGAGAGGACTACTAAGTATAGAGGACTGCGTCAACATCGAGAACAGAGCACTGGGGCAATATCTGAAAACCAGTGAAGACGAGTGGCTAAAGAGTGCATGGGAAGAAGGACTAATAAAAGTAGACGAAGACCCAAAAATATACAGAGACAGGAGAATGACAGACAGAACAGAGGACTGGCACAACAAACCAATGCACGGACAATACATGAGACAGACTAAAGAACTAGCCAGCGATGACACATGGCAATGGCTACAGAGGGGAGAGCTAAAGAAGGAAACTGAAGGAATGATAACAGCTGCACAAGATCAGGCCCTAAGAACCAGATATGTTCAAAGAACGATAGACGGAAATAACATCTCTCCCATATGTAGAAGTGCAATACGAAAAATGAAACCATAAACCACATAGCAAGCGAAGTGACCGGCACTTGCACAGAACCAGTACAAAAAAGAGGCATGATTCAGTGGCAAAAGCCCTCCACTGGAGCCTGTGCAAGAAACATCAGCTACCTTGCAGTAATAAGTGGTACTACGAGCACCAACCTAAGGGAGTGATAGAAAACGATCTCGCAAAGATCCTCTGGGACTATGCTATCAGAACAGATAGGGTGATACGTGCAAACAGACCAGACGTGACGTTGATTGACAAAGTCAAGAAGAAAGTATCACTCATTGATGTCGCAATACCATGGGACACCAGAGTTGAAGAGAAAGAGAGGGAAAAAATGGATAAGTATCAAGATCTGAAAATAAAAATAAGAAGGATATGGGATATGCCAGTGGAAAATCGTACCCATAATCATAGGAGCACTAGGCACGATCCCAAGATCCCTGAAAAGGAATCTAGAAAAACTAGAGGCTGAAGTAGCTCCAGGACTCATGCAGAGAGTGTGATCCTAGAAACAGCATACATAGTAAGAAAAGTGATAGGACTCCTAAGGAGCAGGATGCAACCCGGAACCCCACACTATAAATACCACCCAGTCGAATTGGAGGACTGTGATAGAGCAAAAAAATAAAATAATAATAATAATAATAATAACAATAATAATAATAATAATTGTGGTTCAATAGCAGAACTCCCCTAAATGAAAGAAAAACCAAAAAAAAACGGAAAAAACCAGGAAAAAACCAAAGCTAATAATAACAAGAATACAATGAATAATAATAATAAATAATAAAATAATAATAATTAATAATTAATTAATAATATAATCAATAATAATAATAAAGACTCATTGAACGTCGACGACGTTGCTAGGGATTTCTAGGTTCGGAAGAAGAAGAAGAAGAGGAAGGAAGAGAAGAAATAAGAAAAGAATCTATTGCTCTAATATATTGCAAAAGGGGCACCAAGACATACAAATTAGCATCAGAACTGGTCATTTGCACCACTAATGCGAATATCGGAATCGCCAATTAAAGAAACAAGAACTTTCAACTAAGTAGTAATTCGTCCTGAGTGTTTAATTTTCCCTTCATATATATATATCTATATATATAGATATATATATATATATATATATATATATATATATAGATATAGATATAGATATAGATATATATATATATATATATATATATATATATATATATATATATAATATAGATATAGATATATATATATATATATATATATATATATATATATATATATATATATATATATAATAGATATCTATCTATATATATATATATATATATATATATATATATATATATATATATCTATAGGTATATATATATATAATATATATATATATATATATATATATATATATATATATCTATAATATCTATATATATATATAATATATATATATATATATATATATGATATATATAGATAGATATATATAATATATATATATAGATAGATATATATAGATATATATATATATATATATATATATATATATATATATATATATATATATAGCAAATACCACAGGAAAATGATGGGCAGAGATCCAAGCGCTTTCGTCTTTATTAAGGTATTGTCCATGTCTTAGAAAAGACGAAAACGCTTGGATTTCCTGCCCATCATTTTTCTGTGGTATTTGCTTATATATATATATATATATATATATATATATATATATATATATATATATATATATATATATATATATAATATCATAATAATAATAATAATAATAAAATGAGCCCGTATAAACGCCAAAATATACTAGAATGTAAGTACTATATTTTGGCGTTTTTATGGGCTCTTTTATTCGATGGAATTCTGTTGTAACTGAACATTTATACCAGTCACGTAAACGTGTGTGCGTGTGCGCGCGCGTGCGTGCGTGCATGTGTGTGTGTGCGTGCATATGTGTGTGTGTCTGTTTGAAATATTAACTCTCCGGAGTCCGAATCCGCTTTCCGGTCCTTACTGACTTCCCCAGGAAGATTCCCGAAGCAGTTGGATTCGAAGACAAATAATATATCCTCATCTCCCCCCCTCCCCCTCTCTTCCCCTCCTCAGAATCACTGGGCTTTTTCTGTTTCTAAGGCAACAACTGCCAGGTAGGAGAGAGTAACCAGCAAAAATGTCGAACTTTACGCTGTTAAATAATTGTTTTGTGAAATTCTTACTGGACTCAGTCCTTTTCGCAGGACTAGTGTTTATATCTCTTAGCGGTGGAGTCCAAGCATTTGGACTAGGTTATTTGTTCCGCTTATTGGCCTTAGTCCTCTTCGGAGGACTATTGTTTATTTCTCTTAACGATGGAGTCCAAGAAGTTGGACGTGATCATTTGCCACGGAAAAATATAAACTTGGCAGTGGACGGAAACTCTCCTATAGCACGCGGCGTGGAAGTAGATGAAAACGCCAGGAAGCCGAAGAACAAGAGGGAGATAAAGGAAGAACTCTGCGGACAGGCGCAGCAGAAGAAAGGCGTGAAGGAGAAGTTTGTGAAAAAGAAGGCTCCTTCCAAAGCGAGAATATCCGACAACAGATTTGATTGCGAGATTCAAAACCGTCTGCTGAGGGAGTGGGATCAGGTCTTGCTCAAACAAAATATAGATCAGGCCCTTCAACTAGAGGCCCTGATAAAACAAAACAGAGATCAAGCCCTTGAAATGGAAGCTCTGAAAGCTAGGAACAACGACCTGGGCTTCGAAAAAGATGAGCTCATAGTCGAGTTGTCCTGGAGGGAGCTAGAAATCGAGGACCTGGAAGAAGCTCTTCTGCTAGAGATACGCGAGAATCAGTCTCTCCGGTCGAAGATCATAGCCCAGGAGGCCTCTACAAAAATGCGTGGGAAAGGAAGTGAATATATGGATTTGTTGCGAGAAATGAGAAGACTAAGAGAGGACCACGAAAGACTAAAAGAGGACCACGAAAGACTAAAAGAGGACCATGAGCAATTCCAGAAGGTGGTCCTCAATGAGAAGAAAGAGGAAGGAGGGAGGAAAGAGAAAGAGGGAAATGGAGGAAGAAAGGAAAACGAGGATTTGGGGGATTGGGCCAGCTACTTTGGCGGGATTACGAAACCCTGGAGTTCTACTCTAGACTGGGACTTGTGGGATAAAGACACCAGCTCTTATGGTCTAGACTCGGACTCGTTCTGGGCTACAGACTGGAGTTATGGTCTGTTCCTGGAATCTGAGAGAACGAGCTCAACGCTGTGGAGAAGTTTAAGAACTCATCGTTGGAATCAGTGGAGAAAAAATCGGGAAGAGTTGAGAAAAAATTATAATAAATGGAGAGAAAATCGGAATCAGAGGATAATAAATCAAGCCAGGCTGGATAGGTTACTGGCATATCAGAGGACTCTGAAAAAGCAGGAAAAACTGGAGAACGATCAGAAGGTGAATAAGAGGATATGGGACGACGTACCGAGGATGGAAATGAGACGTCTCTTGCTTAGGTTCTGGCTATTTAGGGCCTGGCTAGTGTATGGCCCCTTTCCTTGTCCAATAATCACTCTCTTCCCAATCTTCCCCAAAAAGATAAGGCGGGTGATGAGACACGTGTACGTACAGAGAAAATTCCGAAACTACAGGTGATGCCTCCTGAACCACTCAGGTCGCAGTACCTTCAATGGCAGTTTGGTGGGCAGGTGGAAGAACTCTCCCGACAAGAGTCAGTGGCTGGTGATATCCCCTCATCTCATTGGACGGAAGAATTCTCACTGGTTAGAGTCAACAGCCAACAGTTCCTCGGAGGCATGAAGACCAGCACTCAGATGAGAGTAATTTCGGAGGCAGGAGGAACCGCTCTCAGATGAGAGCCAGAAGTAATTCGAAGGCAGGAGGACCAGCTCTCAGGATGAGAGCCAACAGTAATTCGGAGGCAGGAGGAACATCTCTCAGGATGAGAGCCAATTGCCAGGGATCTTCCCAACCATCTGGTCTGGCAGAGGAACTCTTACCCAGCAAGAGCCAACGGATGACCTCTCAGTCCGAGAGAGACACCAAAAGGCCTCCAGAAGGATACCAGAGGGACACCAGAAGATGATTCTGTTGGAATAATTTAGAAGACCGGCTCTGCAGAAAGAAGGAACTTTTCCTTCGAGTATGCTATGTCACTTGATGAAGACTTCTAATAGAAGATCTCTGTCAAAGCGGGCAAATAGTCGGATATCTAAATCTATTCTTGCAGATATCTTCCTTCTGGTAATTCTGTTGGAATAATCTAGAAGACCGGCTCTGCAGAAAGAAGGAACGTTTCCTTCAAGTATGCTATGTCCCTTGATGAAGACTTCTAATAGAAGATCTCTGTCAAAGCGGGCAAATAGTCGGATATTTAGATCTATTCTTACAGATATCTTCCTTCTGGTATTTCTGTTGGAATAATCTAGAAGACCGGCTATGCAGAAAGAAAGAACTTTTACTTCAAGTATGCTATGTCCCTTGATGAAGACTTCTAATAGAAGATCTCTGTCAAAGCAGGCAAATAGTCGGATATCTAGATCTATTCTTACAGATATCTTCCTTCTGGTAATTCTGTTGGAATAATCTAGAAAACTGTCTCTACTAAAAGAAGGAAGTTCCTCGGAGGCAGGAGGACCAGCTCTCAGATGAGAGTAATTCGGAGGCAGGAGGACTAGCTCTCAGGATGAGAGCAAACAGTAATTCGGAGGCAGGAGGACCAGCTCTAAGGATGAGAGCCGACAGTAATTCGGAGGCTGGAGGACCAGATCTCAAGATGAGAGCCAATGACCATGGATCTTCCCAACCATCTGGTCTGGCAGAGAAACTCTTACCAGCGAGAGCCAACGGATGACCTCTCAGTCCGAGAGAGACACCAAAAGGTCTCCAGAAGGATACCAGAGAGACACCAGAAGATGATTATGTTGGAATAATCTAGAAGACCGGCTCTGCAGAAAGAAGGAACTTTTCCTTCGAGTATGCTATGTCCCTTGATGAAGACTTCTAATAGAAGATCTCTGTCAAAGCGGGCAAATAGTCGGATATCTAAATCTATTCTTGCAGTTATCTTCCTTCTGGTAATTCTGTTGGAATAATCTAGAAGACCGGCTCTGCAGAAAGAAGGAACTTTTCCTTCAAGTATGCTATGTCCCTTGATGAAGACTTCTAATAGAAGATCTCTGTCAAAGCGGGCAAATAGTCGGATTTCTAGATCTATTCTTACAGATATCTTCCTTCTGGTAATTCTGTTGGAATAATCTAGAAGACCGGCTCTGCAGAAAGAAGGAACTTTTCCTTCAAGTATGCTATGTCCCTTGATGAAGACTTCTAATAGAAGATCTCTGTCAAAGCGGGCAAATAGTCGGATTTCTAGATCTATTCTTATAGATATCTTCCTTCTGGTAATTCTGTTGGAATAATCTAGAAGACCGGCTCTGCAGAAAGAAGGAACTTTTCCTTCAAGTATGCTATGTCCCTTGATGAAGACTTCTAATAGAAGATCTCTGTCAAAGCGGGCAAATAGTCGGATTTCTAGATCTATTCTTACAGATATCTTCCTTCTGGTAATTCTGTTGGAATAATCTAGAAGACCGGCTCTGCAGAAAGAAGGAACTTTTCCTTCAAGTATGCTATGTCCCTTGATGAGAACTTCTAATAGAAGATCTCTGTCAAAGCGGGCAAATAGTCGGATATCTAGGTCTATTCTTACAGATATCTCCTTTCTGGTAATTCTGTTGGAATAATCTAGAAAACTGGCTCTGCTAAAAGAAGGAAGTTCCTCGGAGATAGGAGGACCAGCTCTCAGATGAGAGTAATTCGGAGGCAGGAGGACTAGCTCTCAGGATGAGAGCAAACAGTAATTCGGAGGAAGGAGGACCAGCTCTCAGGATGAGAGCCAACAGTAATTCGGAGGCAGGAGGACCAGCTCTCAGGATGAGAGCCAATGACCAGGGATCTTCCCAACCACCTGGTCTGGCAGAGGAACTCTTACCCAGCGAGAGCCAACGGATGACCTCTCAGTCCGAGAGAGACACCAAAAGGCCTCTAGAAGGATACCAGAGAGACACCAGAAGATGATTCTGTTGGAATAATCTAGAAGGCCAGCTCTGCAGAAAGAAGGAACTTTTACTTCAAGTATGCAATGTCCCTTGATGAAGACTTCTAATAGAAGATCTCTGTCAAAGCGGGCAAATAGTCGGATATCTAAATCTATTCTTCCAGATATCTTCCTTCTGGTAATTCTGTTGGAATAATCTTGAAGACCGGCTCTGCAGAAAGAAGGAACTTTTCCTTCAAATATGCTATGTCCCTTGATGAAGACTTCTAATAGAAGATCTCTGTCAAAGCCGGCAGATAGTCGGATATCTAGATCTATTCTTACAGATATCTTCCTTCTGGTAATTCTGTTGGAATAATCTAGAAGACCGGCTATGCAGAAGGAAGGAACTTTTCTTTCGAGTATGCTATGTCCCTTAATGAAGACTTCTAATAGAAGATCTCTGTCAAAGCAGGCAATTAGCCGGATATCTAGATCTATTCTTACAGATATCTTCCTTCTGGTAATTCTGTTGGAATAATCTAGAAGACCGGCTCTGCAGAAATAAGGAAAACTTTTGCCTTTCAAGTATTTGCTAGTCCCTTGATGATAAGAACTTCTAAAAAGAAGCAGATCCTGTCAAAGCCAGGGCAACAAATAGTCGGAATATCTAGATCTATTCTTACAGTATCTCCTTGCGTGGTAATTCTGTATGGGTTGGACTAATCTAGGAAAAACTGTCTCTGCTGAAAAGAAGGCAAGTTCTCGGAGGCAGGAGGACCAGACTCTCCAGATGAGAGTAAATTTAGAGAGGCAGGAGGGACGAGCTCCTCCAGGATGACCAGCAAACAGTTAATTCCCGGGAGGCAGGAGGTACCAGCTCTTCAGGATGAAAGGCCAAACAGTAATTCGGATGGCAGGAAGGGAACCAGCTCTTCAGGATGAGAGCCAATGACCAGGGATATTCCCAACCACCTGGTCTGTGGCAGAAGGAATCTTACCAGCCGGAGAGCCAACGGATTGACCTCTCAGTCCAAAGAGATACACCAAAATGGTCTCCTTTAATAAGGATACCAGAGGGACACCCCAGAAGATGATTCTGTTGGAATAATCTAAGAAGACCAGGCTCTGCCAGAAAAGAAGGAACTCTTTTCCTTCGAGTATGGCTATTTCGCCTTGATGAAGACCTTCTAATAGAAGATTCTGCAGGTTAAAGCAGGCCAAATAAAGATTTTGATGATCATAAAATCTATTCTTGCAGAGTATATTCCTTCTGGGTAATTCTGCTGGAATAATTTAGAAGACCGGACTCTGCAGAAAGAAGGAACGTTTCCTTCAAGTATGCTATGTCCCTTGATGAAGACTTCTAATAGAATATCTCTGTCAAAGCTGGCAAATAGTCGGATTTCTAGATCTATTCTTACAGATATCTTCCTTCTGGTAATTCTGTTGGAATAATCTAGAAGACCGGCTCTGCAGAAAGAAGAAACTTTTCCTTCAAGTATGCTATGTCCCTTCATGAAGACTTCTAATAGAAGATCTCTGTCAAAGCGGGCAAATAGTCGGATATCTAGATCTATTCTTACAAATATCTTCCTTCTGGTAATTCTGTTGGAATAATCTAGAAGACCGACTCTGCAGAAAGAAGGAACTTTTCCTTCAAGTATGCTATGTCCTTTGATGAAGACTTCTAATAGAAGATCTCTGTCAAAGTGGGCAAATAGTCGGATATCTAGATCTATTCTTACAGATATTTCCCTTCTGGTAATTCTGTTGGAATAATCTAGAAAACTGTCTCTGCTGAAAGAAGGAAGTTCCTCGGAGATAGGAGGACCAGCTCTCAGATGAGAGTAATTTGGAGGCAGGAGGACCAGCTCTCAGGATGAGAGCAAACAGTAATTTGGAGGAAGGAGGACCAGCTCTCAGGATGAGAGCCAACAGTAATTCGGAGGCAGGAGGACCAGCTCTCAGGATGAGAGCCAATGACCAGGGATCTTCCCAACCACCAAGTCTGGCAGAGGAACTCTTACCCAGCGAGAGCCAACGGATGGGGCCTCTCGTCCGAGAGAGAACACCAAAAAGGCCTCCAGAAGGATACCAGAGGGACACCAGAGATGATTCTGTTGGAATAATCTAGAAGACCGGCTCTTGCAGAAAGACGGAACTTCTTTTTCTTCAAGTTATGCCTATATCCCCTTTCCATGAAGGACTTCTAATAGAAGATCTCTATCGAAGCGGGCAAATAGTCTGATATCTAAATCTATTCTTGCAGATATCTTCCTTCTGGTTATTCTGTTGGAATAATCTTGAAGACCAGCTCTGCAGAAAGAAAGAACGTTTCCTTCAAGTATGCTATGTCCCTTGATGAAGACTTCTAATAGAAGATCTCTGTCAATGCGGGCAAATAGTCGGATATCTAGAACTATTCTTACAGATATCTCCCTTCTGGTAATTCTGTTGGAAAAATCTAGAAAACTGGCTCTGCTGAAAGAAGGAAGTTCCTTGGAGGCAGGAGGACCAGCTCTCAGATGAGAGTAATTCGGAGGCAAGAGGACCAGCTCTCAGGATGAGAGCAAACAGTAATTCGGAGGAAGGAGGACCAGCTCTCAGGATGAGAGCCAACAGTAATTCGGAGGCAGGAGGACCAGCTCTCAGGATGAGAGCCAATGACCAGGATCTTCCCAACCACCTGGTCTGGCAGAGGAACTCTAACCCAGCGAGAGCTAACGGATGACCTCTCAGTCCGAGAGAGACAACAAATGTCCTCTACAAGGATACCAGAGAGACACCAGAAGATGATTCTGTTGGAATAATCTAGAAGATCGGCTCTGCAGAAAGAAGGAACTTTTCCTTCGAGTATGCTATGTCACTTGATGAAGACTTCTAATAGAAGATCTCTGTCAAAGCGGGCAAATAGTTGGATATCTAAATCTATTCTTCCAGATATCTTCATTCTGGTAATTCTGTTGGAATAATCTAGAAGACCGGCTCTGCAGAAAGAAGAACTTTTCCTTCAAGTATGCTATGTCCATTGATGAAGACTTCTAATAGAAGATCTCTGTCAAAGCGGGCAAATAGTCGGATATTTAGATCTATTCTTACAGATATCTTCCTTCTGGTAATTCTGTTGGAATAATCTAAAGACCGGCTCTGCAGAAAGAAGGAACTTTTCCTTCGATTATGCTATGTCCCTTAATGAAGACTTCTAATAGAAGATCTCTGTCAAAGCGAGCAAATACTCTGATATCTAGATCTATTTTTACAGTTATCTCACTTCTGGTAATTCTGTTGGAATAATCTAGAAAACTGGCTCTGCTGAAGAAGGAAGTTCCTCGGAGGCAGGAGGACCAGCTCTCAGGATGAGAGCAAACAGTAATTCGGAGGCAGTAGGACCAGCTCTCAGGATGAGAGCCAACAGTAATTCGGAGGCAGGAAGACAAGCTCTCAGGTATCGAGAGCCAATGACCAGGGTTTAATCTCCCAACCACCTGGTCTGGCAGAGGAACTCTTACCAAGTGAGAGCCAACGGATGACCTCTCAGTCCAAGAGAGACACCAAAAGGCCTCGAGAAGGATACCAGAGGACACCAGAAGATGATTCTGTTGGAATAATCTAGGAGACCGGCTCTGCAGAAAGAAGGAACTTTTCCTTGGAGTATGCTATTTCGCTTGATGAAGACTTCTAATAGAAGATCTCTGTCAAAGCGGGCAAATAGTCGGATATCTAAATCTATTCTTCCAGATATCTTCCTTCTGGAATTCTGCTGGAATAATCTAGAAGACCGACTCTGCAGAAAGAAGGAACTTTTCCTTCAAGTATGCTATGTCCTTTGATGAAGACTTCTAATAGAAGATCTCTGTCAAAGCGGGCAAATAGTCGGATATCTAGATCTATTCTTACAGATATCTCCCTTCTGGTAATTCTGTTGGAATAATCTAGAAAACTGTCTCTGCTGAAAGAAGAAAGTTCCTCGGAGATAGGAGGACCAGCTCTCAGATGAGAGTACTTTGGAGGCACGAGGACCAGCTCTCAGGATGAGAGCAAACAGTAATTTGGAGGAAGGAGGACCAGCTCTCAGGATGAGAGCCAACAGTAATTCGAAGGCAGGAGGACCAGCTCTCAGGATGAGAGCCAATGACTAGGGATCTTCCCAACCACCTAGTCTGGCAGAGGAACTCTTATCCAGCGAGAGCCAACGGATGACCTCTCAAACCGAGAGAGACACCAAAAGGCCTCCAGAAGGATACCAGAGGGACACCAGAAGATGATTCTGTTGGAATAATCTAGAAGACCGGCTCTGCAGAAAGAAGGAACTTTTCCTTCGAGTATGCTATGTCCCTTGATGAAGACTTCTAATAGAAGATCTCTATCAAAGCAGGCAAATAGTCTGATATCTAAATCTATTCTTGCAGATATCTTCCTTCTGGTAATTCTGTTGGAATAATCTAGAAGACCAGCTCTGCAGAAAGAAGGAACTTTTCCTTCAAGTATGCTATGTCCCTTGATGAAGACTTTTTATAGAAGATCTCTGTCAAAGCGGGCAAATAGTCGGATATTTAGATCTATTCTTACAGATATCTTCCTTCTGGTAATTCTGTTGGAATAATCTAGAAGACCGGCTCTGCAGAAAGAAGGAACTTCTAATAGAACATCTCTGTCGAAAGCAAGGGGCAAATAGTCGGATATCTAGATCTATTCTTACAGATATCTTCCTTCTGTATTCTTTGGGAATAATCTAGAAGACCCGGCTCTGCAGAAAGAAGGAACTTTTCCTTCAATTTGCTATGTTCCCTTGATGAAACTTCTAATAGAAGACCCTCTCCTCTTAAAGCGGGCAAATAGTCGGATATCTAGATCTTCTTACAGATATTCCTTCTGGTAATTCTGTTAGAATAATCTAGAAGACCGGCTCTGCAGAAAGAAGGAACTTTTCCTTCAAGTATGCTATGTCCCTTGATGAAGACTTCTAATAGAAGATCTCTCTTAAAGCGGGCAAATAGTCGGATATCTATTATTTTCTTACAGAATTTCTTCTGGTAATTCTGTTGTATCTAGAAGACCGCTCTGCAGAAAGAAGGACTTTTTCCTTCAAGTATGCTATATTCCTGTGAAGACTTCTAATAGAAGATCTCTCTTAAGCGGGCAAATAGTCGGATATCTAGATCTATTCTTACAGATATCTCCCTTCTGGTAATTTAATTCTGTTGGAAAAATCTTGAAAACTGGCTCTGCTGAAAGAAGGAAGTTCCTTGGAGGCAGGAGGACCAGCTCTCAGATGAGAGTAATTCGGAGGCAGGAGGACCAGCTCTCAGGATGAGAGCAAACAGTAATTCGGAGGAAGGAGGACCAGCTCTCAGGATGAGAGCCAACAGTTATTCGGAGGCAGGAGGACCAGCTCTTAGGATGAGAGCCAATGAACAGGGATCTTCCCAACCACCTGGTCTGGCAGAGGAACTCTTACCCAGCGAGAGCAAATGGATGACCTCTCAATCCGAGAGAGACACCAAAATGCCTCTAGAAGGATACCAGAGGGACACATGAAGATGATTCTGTTGGAATAATCTAGAAGACCAGCTCTGCAGAAAGAAGGAACTTTTCCTTCAAGTATGCTATGTCCCTTGATGAAGACTTATAATAGAAGATCTCTGTCAAAGCGGGCAAATAGTCGGATATCTAAATCTATTCTTGCAGATATCTTCCTTCTGGTAATTCTGTTGGAATAATCTAGAAGACCGGCTCTGCAGAAAGAAGGAACGTTTCCTTTAAGTATGCTATGTCCCTTGATGAAGACTTCTAATTGAACATCTCTGTCAAAGCAGGCAAATAGTCGGATATCTAGATCTATTCTTACAGATAGCTTCCTTCTGGTAATTCTGTTGTAAAAGCAAGGGGGGAACCTAGCCTCTGTCCAACTGACTGGAGTAAAACACTGCAAGATCAATGGCCAGACCTCTGGACCAATTTATAAGAGTGAGGCATGCATACTCTTATGAATAGCAAGCAAGAACACAAGTCATAAGTAAGAGGCCAAATATAAAGCATTGGGTTTGTTTCTTACTGTTGTCCACTTCCCCCCTTGTTAGGGAAGGGAAAGAAAAATGCTTCTATCCCTAACTAAAGAGATAGAATAGAGCTCAGTCACATAGCTTACCTGCACCGTCATCCTGTCCAGCATGTGACGACCACTACCCTCTCCCCGCAGGAAGAGGGAAGAAAAGAGAAGGAAGAGAAGCCAGTCACACTCTCATTCATTCTCCATTCACGCAATATCACAGGGACGAGATGCAACCTTGTCCTGTTAAGAAGCCGGGTAAGCTACACAACTTGTTGAGCAGCTACCATGGGTCCCAAGGAAAATGTGTCCAAGAACCTATGGGCAATATCCCAAAGGTAGAAGGAGGTGAAGGTGGTCTGGTTGGACCACACCCCTGCCTTCAGCACCTGTGCAACTGACAAGCTCTTGCAGAATGCAAGGGTAGGACCAATACCTCTAACTTTCGGAGTCGTACACTTTCCTGATTACCTCTTGAAGCCAGAAAGAAAGTGTTCTTGGACACTTTCTTGGTCACCCCGATGCTAAAGAAGAGGTGATGACACTCAGGCCTGAGGTGTCGAGTTCTCTTCAGATAGCGCCATAGCACTTAACAGGACAAAGTAGCATCTCTTCCCCATCATTACCTGTAAAGTCCTCTAAGAGGGGATCGTGAAGGACTTGAACCTGATGTCAGGGACCAAAGGGTTCTGAGTCTTCACTACGAAATCGAGTGTAACCGATCCCCATCCCCTCGAATGTTTAACATTGAAGGTGAGACCAAGAAGTTCCCCTACTCTCTAGACTAATGCTAGGGCCAGCAGACGGTCTTGAGGGTCAGATCCCTGTCTGACAACTCCTGGAGAGGCTCGTAAGGTCTACGAGTCAAACTCCTTAAGACAAGTCCCGTCCACTCAGGGGGCCGGAGTTCCCTGGGTGGGCAAGACCTCTCGGAGCTCCTCATTAGGAGAGATATTTCTATGGAAGAGGAAATATCCACTCCTTGCAGCTTAAGGACTATAGCCAGGGCGGCTTTGTATCCTTTAACTGTGGATACAGAGAGGAGCTTCTCTCGGGGAAGAAAGATGAGGAAATCCGCTACCTGCTGAAGAGTTGCTCTGAGCGGAGAGAGACCCCGTCTATGACACCACCCACAGAAGAACCAACCACTTTCCCTGGTATACTGCTGCAGAGGACTGTCTAAGGTATCCAGCCATCTCTGTCGCTGCTCGGCAAGAGATGGTGGATAACCGCCAGCCATGAAGACACAGGAAATGTACTTTTCCAAGTGCGGTTGACACAGCAGGTTGTGTCACGGGGGAATCTCTCGCGGTGCCTCTGAAAGAAGAGACAGCAGGTCTGGGGTGCCACCAGAATCTTCCAAAGATTGCTGGTGACCAGTGCCCTGCTGATTACCTTGCTAATCAGACAGAACGGGGGAAAGACACACACTTCGAGGTTGTCCCACGGATGTTGCAATGCGTCCTCTGCAGCCGCCCATGGATCCAGCACAATGGAGAAGAAAACCAGAAGTTTTCTGATGTGCCGGGTGGTGAACAGATCCACTACTGGATGCCCCCACAGGTTGAACAGCCTTTCCGTCACGTCTGGGTGTAGAGACCATTCTGTCCCAATCACCTGATTCTGGTGGCTGAGCTTGTCTGCCACCACATTCCTCTTGCCTGGAATGTATCTGGTCAACAGCTCTACCGAGTGAGCTACTGCCTACTCGTGCACCTGCATCATCAACTGGTGTAACGGGAGGGACACTAGGCCCCCGTCTCTTGATGTATGCCACTACAGTGGTGTTGTTGCTCATCAGCACTACCGAGTGTCCCATCACCCATTCCCGGAATTCCTGGAGTGCGAGAAACGCTGCCTTGAGTTCCAGAACGCTGATGTGAAGGTTCCTGTCGTGTCGGTTCCACACTCCCTAAACCAGCTACTATTCCAGGTGTGTGCCCCAACCCTCAGTCGATGCATTTGAGAACAGAAGCATCTCTGGAGGGGAAGTGCATAACAGCACTTCTATTAAGAGGTTCCTGTTGTCTAGCCACCAGGCTAAATCCCCCCTTACTTCCTCCGTAAGAGGAACCAGAAGGATTGAGGATCCCGCACCTGTGACCAGCACTCCTTTAGTCTCCATTGCAGAGACCACAGGTGAAGACACCTGTGAGAGACTAACTTCTCTAACGACGACAGGTGACCGATCACGACCTGCCACTGCTGAGCTGGTTGTTCCTGTTGTGTCAGAAACCGAGGAGCTGCTTCCCTGAACCTGCTGATCCGCGATTCTGCAAGGAAGACTCGTGCTGCTACCGTATCAATCAGTATGCCCAGATACTTTATCCTCTGCCTGGACTCGAGATCCGACTTCTTGAAATTTATCCCGATCCCCAGATCGCAACAAAAGTCGAGGGGGCGATCTCTGTCCTGTAGCAACTGCGAGCGAGAGCTCGCCAGGACTAGCCATCGTTGAGATACCTCATCAGACGTATCCCGACCAAATGGGCCCAAGCCCACACCAGAGTGAACACTCGCATGAAAACCTGTGGGGTGGTTGAGAGACCGAAACAAAGTGACCTTAATTGGTACACCATCCCGTCTAGGATAAAGCGAAGATACTTTCTGGAGGACTGATTGTTTGTTTGTTTGTATGGTGTTTTTATGTTGCATGGAACCAGTGGTGGATGGGTACTTGGAAATTTGCATCCAGCAAAAGCAGGAAATCGTTCACCCTGAAGGAATCGAGCACTGAGAGTGACATTTCCATCGTGAACTGAGTGGCGAATTGGTTCAAGGGAGAAAGCTCTATCACCAGTCTCCAGACCCCCGTAGACTTCTCCACCAGGAAAAGTCAGCTGTAGAACCCCGGTGACTGTTCTCGTACGATTTCCACAGCTCCTTTGCTCAGCATTGTCTGCACTTCTTGTTTCAGTGCTACATCCCCGGCCGAACTGGGAACGTATGTTTGGAGATGGATTGGGTGTGAAGTGAGGGGTGGCCTCGACTCGAAGGAAAGTAGATATCCCTCCCGAAGGATATCCATTACCCAGGTCTCGGCTCCTAGTTGCCCAATGGCTCCCCCCCAACTTCCGGCAGCAGGTGAGGAGGAATGCCGTCCCTAGCGTTTCCCTCTCTTCCCCTTTTGCTTAACTCCTTTCCCGTGAGAGGAGGAGGTCTGACACTCACCTCTCGAAGTGAAAGAGGTAGGCTGGGTCTTTCCTGGTGCTACCCTCAATGGTACTGACGTCTTAGGAGCAAAGGAAGAGCTAGCTAAACCCCGAGGCTTAGCCGCAGTTGTACGAGACTGCCCAGAAGTCTTCGCAACTGCTTGGTGTAATAGGCGATCACTGTCCTCAGCTCTTCGCTTTTTCACCACAGCGTCCACCATCTCTCTAGGGAAGAGAGGAGGAACCCAGCAACGGTCCATTCCCCAGACCAGGGCTGTCCAACCCTATGCCTGTGGGCCAAAAGTAGCCCACGAGAGAAAAATAAGTCAAAGTATATTCCTCTTTTTTATATCATGAAAATTATATTTACCGCTTATCCTGAATAAAAGAAATATTCTTTGCAACAGAAACAACTACAAAGAAAAGATTCACAGGCGTCTGTCGTGTTACATCATATTTTCAAACGATGATTTATTTAAAATAACAAAGCTCATCATATAGAACGCTGTACTAGTAACTGGGCTCCGTTTTAACCTCGTTGTAACATTCTTGTCTGTAGTTATTCCTATTTCATTAGAAATAGAGTGCCAAGATCATAGTTTCCTTCTCTTTTTTTTCCCCATCGGAATTAGAATGATCTTATGTACACAGGATATGCAGGTCTTCATACCAATGTGTCACTGGAGTGTCTGGGAATGTCAACGCTAATGCGAATGTATAGTATTTCAGATAAAATAAAAAACGAAAACTACAATGCCACAATATATGCAAGTGAGGAGGAGGAAGAGGAGGGTTATTCTAGCCGCGCGGTAGATTTGTAGTGTAGATTTAAGTGTATTACTTGACCCGTACAAAGACTGATACCTTTTCTCTTCATGTATCATACGTGTTTTTTTTTTTTTTTTTTTGCTTCAGACGGCTTCCTTAATCCATATCCCTTCAGAATCATTTTGACTGTGCCTACGCATTGACCTACGTATTCAGTGATCATTATATATACAGCAATTTTTCATCCCTTCTGCATTTTGGTTTTAAGTAAGTTCTACCATTGATTTTTAAGATTTTATAATTGGCCAGCTTTTAGTTTTATTTTCATTCTTCTTAGCTGCGATCAGCAGCTCTTTCCGTGGTATCACTACGTTTCTGTCATAGAACCTCGTAAGGAATTGAAATAGGTCAAATTTGGTGTGCAGCTTCAGCTAGAAAAAGATTAGAATAAGTTCTAATATAGATAACCTTAACTTATTCAGGTTCACTAAATTTACCAAAATAGGAGATTGGGCATGTACTTTATTTTCTTTTTACTTGATGGACAATTGCGAAGATATGATGAAGCAATGAGAGAATCAAAAGAAAGCTGTATGTTACTTATTATTGATGGCTATTTCACACTTTTTTTCACTAATCCCTGTAACTACATCAGATAAATGAAAAAAAAGTCTAAAGTTATTTCATAATGTTATGTTATGGATTTTCCTTTCTGAAATGTATCTGATATATCGTTTCACAACATTCCGTGCTTCGTATTTGCCATTTGACAAATAGAATGGCAATAATGTTAATGGTTGTTGCTATCGCAGACATTTTGAAACTGTACAATGGCATCGCCGTTGTTGATGCCCTTATAACTCTTATAATTCTCCCTCTGTTGGAGGGGTGAACATATTGGAATGCTTATTTTTTCATGCTTACGGCACTGAGGTGAACATGCAAATATCCATATCTAGCTCGATTATTGAATTATCTGAATGGAATTTGGCAAACAATAATTTTCAAATAACTTTTTATATAAAATGTTCAAAAATCTCTTTATAATTACAACAATCAACAATATGCTGTAACATTGATTTGTTTCAAAATACAAGTATTTAATTTTTCTTCCTTCTCACTCGTTTATCCATTTTCTTTTTTAACAGTACTCTTTTATCGAGGGGAGATAAATAGTTGTGATTTCGTAAGTCTGGAACTTTATATATTGAATTAATAGGCACTCTTGGCATAATTTTTAAAAAAGAAACATTATCCTTTTAAATGAAGAAATTTATTAGAGAGAGAGAGAGAGAGAGAGAGAGAGAGAGAGAGAGAGAGAGAGAGAGAGAGAGAGAGAGACTGGTTTGTTGCATTGATACACGAATATTTTTTTTCTTCAGGAAATATGGATAAATGGATAAGTAGAGAGAGAGAGAGAGAGAGAGAGAGAGAGAGAGAGAGAGAGAGAGAGAGAGAGAGAGAGACGAGAAGAGGAGAGAGAGAGAGAGAGAGAGAGAGAGAGAGAGAGAGAGAGTGATACTGGTTTGTTGCACCGATATACGAATATTTTTTTCTTGAGGAAAGAATATGGATAAATGGATGACTAGAAAGCCCAGAGATTCATCAAATGATTCGGAGGCAGGTCCAACCAGTAGCAATGCCCCACCAGAAAAAAAGAAAAAGGTTGAGAAAGAAGTGAAACGGAAAATAAATCCTGAATGGGAACAAGAGTTTTTAGTAGTTGATAAGGAAGGTAAACCTTTTTGTTTACAGTGCAACAAATTTCTTACTGTAGGGAAGAGATATGATATCAAAAGACATTATAATGCCATTCACAGTGCACATAAAGATAAATATCCCTTAATTCTGAGAAGAGAAAACATGAATTGGAAAAGTTAAAAGTTGATATAAATATACATAGAGATGATCTCACAAAGTTTTTGAGTGAAGATTAAATGGTTCAAACTACCACTCTTAACCGTGCATGGATCATTGCAAAACGAAAGAAATGCTTTAGTGATGCAGAAATGGTTAAAGAAGTCCTCATTAGCGTGGCTGAATTGCTTGCTTTCGACTTTAATGAAAAAGAAAAGCAAAAGTTGACCCAAAGAATAATGATGCCGCCGCTGAGCAGACAAACGGCAGCTAGAAGAATTGTAAATTTGTCTGAAAACATAAAACAACAACTTAAAACAGACTTGAACTCTTGCTTGGCATTTAGCCTAGCACTAGATGAATCAACAGACATGAGAGACATAGCACAACTTTGCATCTGGATAAGATACATAACTGACAAATTTGTCAGAGAAGAACTATTAGCTTTAACTCCACTGAAAGACCGCACTCGTGGCTGTGATATTCTTGAGGCTGTTGCAAAAGAATGTAGTACAGTGGTGCTCAAATCTCATGCGACATCATGATTCTTTTTGTATCGTCCAGATTCTCAGACTCAACATGACGTTGCCAAGTAGTGTTAGAATTTTTTTTTTTATTTCTAATGCCATGCATGTCGAAAAGTTTGCGAATTCATAGCTATCCCTACTTTCCTTATGGTTATATAAATATGATCCCTTTAATGCATTGATATAATTCGTAATCTGTGAGATTTGAACTGATTTTTTTTTTTATGTTACTCTTTTCACAGTGCGGTGTGTTAAGTTTAGCGGTGCTATCAATGAAAGCACACTTAACATGCTCCTCGGACTGGTCAACATAACTATACTTTGTTTTTTTCCATCTGTCCACCCGCCTGTGTTTTCGTATGGTAACACTGCGTCCCGGGCTTTAGATAGTTACAAGTTTTAGGTAAATAAAAGGATATCTGGGTGTACATTTGCAATTGAAGTGTTTTAATAATTTACTGTATGCGAATTACACCGTTAATATTCGAAATAGGATATTGTTATTATTGTTGAATGTAAGCTGAATGTAACTATCTAAAGCCCGGGATGCAGTGTTACCATACGGAAACACCACAGGCTGGTGGACAGATGGAAAAAGACCGAGTATACGTCTGCAGCATTATGACAGTAGACCTTATAAGCTCAACAGTCATAACAACATTTTCAAAGTAGGAATATGATTTAAAACAGGTTTTCTTTGGATGATGAAGTTTTTGGCTGGGTTTAAGCTGCCTGTATGTTGGTAAAGTTATTGTGTATGGTGCTATGAGTAAACCTTCTCCCCCTAATGTACCCGTGAGATTTCTCCAGGCTTTTAAGAAAATTAAAGAAGACGAAACAGTGAAAGTGACAAAAGCAGATAAATCTAATGCAGTGGTAATAATGAATAAAAGTGACTATATAAGTAAAATAATGACATTGCTAAATGATACTTATACGAAACCAAGGTCTGACCCTTCACAGTAAGTGAACTCCCATTTTAATAAACAAATTAAATCCATTTTGAAGGGCTTTGACCATTTAATTAAACAGTTTACACCGCAATGCGCCTCCCCACCTTATATGTATGGTTTAGTCAAAAGACATAAAATCAATAACCCTATCAGACCAATCATTAGTTTAGTGGGCTCAGCTACGTATAATTTATCTAAATGGCTTGTAAAAATTCTTACTCCTTTGGTATGAAACATTTCTAACACGAATGTTAAAAACAATGTTGATTTTATAAACAAATTGAATAGTTTAAATTTGGATTTTGATTTTAATATGGTTAGTTGTCTCTTCATTTACAAAAGTGCCTGTAGATGACTTACTTGAATATTTGGAGGAGGAATTAGAACGTCATGACATTCCCTTAAGTGTAGCAAACCTCATTAGTCTCATAAAGTTATGTATCAAAGATAGTAAATTTTGTTTTAATGGGGAATTTTTTGTACAAAAGTTTGGCATGGATATGGGTAATCCCTTATCTCTTGTCCTTAGCAATATTTACATGGAATTTTTTGAGACAAAACTCTTGCCAAGAATTTTGCTCCAAAAAGTTATTTGGTTTAGATATGTGGATGATATCTTCTGTATTTGGCCAGTTCATGAAAATCTCCAGGAATTCCTTAATAATCTCAATAATTTAGTCCCTTCTATAAAATTTACTGTAGAGGAAGAAAGAAATTGTAATTTGAATTTTCTTGATGTAACTGTCCATAGAAATGATAGAAATTTCATCTTTTCAGTCTTTCGAAAATCAACTAACATTGCCTCTTTTGTTCATTACTACTCCAATCACCATCAAAATGTTAAATTCTCCGTTTTTTCTGGGATGTCCTTAAGGGCTTTACGTGTCTGTAGCCCTCAGTTTATTGACGATGAAATTAAAACTATTTATGATATTGCATTGAAACTTAAATACCCAAGGACTTTTATAATGTGGCATGGAAAAGAGCTAGAAAAACATTTTATTCAACTAATGACAAATTTGAATTTAGTAAGCATAACATTCTAAAATTACTCCATGATGAAAGGTTTTTAGATATTCCTAGAATTTTAAAGCTTTTTAACACAAATGTTGTTTTCAGTAATATTGATGTCAAGAGTTTAATAATAAAAAAATTCTGCTAAAGATCTTCCAGGCTGCATATATGAAATTCCTTGCAAAAAGTGTGATAAAGTCTATTACGGACAGACTGGTAAATCTCTTTCACAACGTCTCAAACAACATCAATATTCTGTGAGAACTGGGCAAATATCAAATGCATTATTCGTACATATGAGAGATTTAGACCATCCTATTAACTGGAGTCAAGCAAGAGCCTTAATCCCATGTAATGACACAGTTAAAAGGAATATCATTGAATCTTGGTTCAAGTCAAATAATAGAAATGTTCTAAATTTAAGTCTTGGTTTATTTAAACTTGATGCTTTCATTATGAAAAAAATTAATATATTCAGTTTTTACATGTTTGGACTGTAAAGAAACTTTGTAATTTCGGTTAGGGGTCAAATCTGTTTAGGTTTGTGACCGTGTGATATCCGATAATCCTAGATTATCTCTCTTAATTTTTACCCTTTTGACAATTAACCATCTGGTATTCTTGATCTTGTTTTGTACCTGAGACCTTTCTCTCCAATCGTACTTCATTAACTCCTTGACAATGTCTGAGTAAAGATGAAGGCGCTTGGATTTCTGACTATCATTTTCCTGTGGGATTTGCTTATTTATGAAGTCACGTGCATCTACAGTGATTTTTTAAGCAGTATGTATTATATATCTATATATTATATTAATTATATATATATATAGTTATAGATATATATATATAATATAGTATATATATATATATGTATAATATATATATATGTAATATCTATAAGTATATATATATATTATATAGATATATATATATATATGTATATATATATATATATATATATATATATTATATATATATATATATATATATATATATATATAATATATGTATATATGTGTGTGTATATATATATGATATATATATATATATATATATATATATATATATATATATATATATATATATATATATATAATATATATACATATATATATATATATATATATATATATATATATATATATATATATATATATATATATATATGTATAGTGTATATATATATATATATATACCATATATATATATACACACATATATAATATATAGTATATATATATATATATATATATATATATATATATATATATATATGAATATTATATACATACATGCTTAAAAAATCACTATAGATGCACGTGACTTCATAAATAAGCAAATCCCACAGGAAAATGATAGTCAGAAATCCAAGCGCCTTTCATCTTTACTCAGACATTGTCAAGGAGTTAATGAAGTACAATTGGAGAGAAAGGTCTCAGGTACAAAGCAAGATCAAGAATACCAGACGGTTAATTGTCAAAAGGGTAAAAATTAAAAGAGATAATCCAGGATTATCGGATATCACACGGTCACAAACCTAAACAGATTTGACCCTACACTAAATTATATATACATATATATAATATATATATATATATATATATATATATATATATATATAATAAATACTTATAATATAAATATATATTTAATATATATATATTATATATATATAATATATATATATAAATATAGATATATATATATATTCCGAAGGAAGTAGTAGGGAAAGGCATCCTCATCTTTCAACAGTTTATTAATGCCGACGTTCGCGACGAATTCCAGGTCGCATTTTCAAGGCTAAAAATATATATAAGTTTACGAACATTAATAATTGATCTAATTTAATTTATATTAAAAATGTCATGGCAACAGCTCTCAATACAGTAAAAAGTAAAAAGTTAAAAGGTAAAAGTTAAAAGTTAAAAGTTAAAAGTTAAGTTAAAAGTTAAAATTGAACAGCACCTCCAAAGTCAGACATATTAAAAGTACAGGACTTCACTAAAATTTCAGAAACACCTACCTATACAAAAGAAAGAGTAAAACTGACACAATATAGGTAAAAATAAAAAATACAGTGAGGCAGACCAGCTGCCCAAACCAGGCTATGAACAATTTTTACAGAGGACGTTTGGGTATTTAACGACGGTACAGTCTTTTTAATAATGATAGATTCTAAAATTGTCAGGTTGTTGTTGTTCCGCAGTTGACCCAAGATAGAAAAATCCTTGCTGTCAATATATGTTTTACATGTTTGTGAGTGATTCCGTATATTGGATTGTTCTGGATTTGATAACCTACTACCTGTTCTATGGCTTATGCCCCTGTGGGAATCAATTCGAACCTTCAACAGCCTCCTCGTGCATCCCATGTATGTCCCGTGATCACATCTCGGGCAAGTATATTTATATACGACGCTGGACGAAAGCAGAGGACTGAGTCGGTCTTTGACTCTAAACAGCGATCCAATGGTTAAGGGATTTTTGGGGATAATTTTCAAGTCCACAGCCGGAAACATCTTTTGAATAGTGGATGTGCATGTTCTCCTAAAGGTATCATCATGCAAGAAAGGGAAACTTGCAAACATCTTTAGTCTCGATACAGTACATACCGGTGTTGAATGCAACATTTTCTCTGTCAGCAGTTTGTTTAGAGATCTGAAAAAAAGTCCTTCACGACTTTTTTTCAGATCTCTAAACAAACTGCTGACAGAGAAAATGGTGCATTCAACACCGGTATCTACTGTATCGAGACTAAAGATGTTTGCAAGTTTCCCTTTCTTGCATGATATATATATATATATATATGATATATATATATATATTGATATATATATATATATATATATATATAGTATATATATAGTATATATATATATATATTATATAGATAATATATATAGTATATATATTATATAATATATATATATATATATATATATATATATATATAATATATATATATATATATATATATATATATATATATATATATATATATCATATAAATATATATATATATTATATATATAAAATAGATATATATATATATACATGTATATATATTATAATATAATATTATAATATATTATATATATATATATATTTATATATATATAATATAATATATATATATATAGATTCATATAAAAATCTAACATCTATAGCGGCAAATTAGCAACATTTTCAGTTCACTTACAAATTACGGCTACTTGTAATTTTCTTGAAATACTAACACAGTATGAAATAATAAGATATATTCACCAACGTAACAAGTTTGTATTTAGTTGAAAGACAGACAGAAGCAGAGAAAAAATATAATAGGCAGAGATAAAGACAAAAATTATTATGAGAGAGAGAGAGAGAGAGAGAGAGAGAGAGAGAGAGAGAGAGAGAGAGAGAGAGAGAACCTTTCAAGCTCTTTTCTAAAAATCAATTTTATTTTCTTAATGATATCTTCATCAGTTTTCATGATGCATTGTAGATTCTGTTTCAAGGAACAAAGTAGTTTTCTAGTACCGATGTAGTTATAGCTAATGCTAATGTTATTGGGTAAACGAGTTGATCATCACTGACAATTTTGACTAACATACTTTAAAAGCAATTACCAGTAAATATGCTATTGTAGGAATTTAACTTCTCTCTCCAGGAGAGTCAACTTCAATGGTACTTGCCCTTCCCTGACTAGTTCGTCTTGGGGAGGGTTTAGGGACCACTAGCTGCTACCTTAACACTGATGACTTAGGTTGCGTAGTATATGACCAATCTTAGGCTGCAGCTTTTAGCTCAGCTAATTTTATCAGGGTCTATTTCTTCTATTTCTTGGATCACCTTTCAGTATCCCAGCATTGTATCAACTGATGTGCACCCTTCTCATGCAAAGAAAAAGAAAGTCTTATAGATGTTTTAAGGTTTATATGTTCTAGCCAGACAAAGATCAATCAGTTTAACACTGATCAACATCCATTCAAAAAATACTAGTCTGCTCTGATCACAACTGAAAGGAGTGAATAATGGAAGAGAATTCTGTAAATATGACGTTACATTTCTTGATTATATCAGGCTCTGTTCTACAACGTTTTCAGAGTATCAAGTAGCTAAAAGTCAGTAGCAGTAGATGGTAGGGTGCGGAACAAGTTACTGCCATTTGCCCGTGTCCCCAAGTCACTTCTATCAAAGGTAAACTCTTACCACAGGTATGGGCAGCGTCATCCTTAAACCTTTGGGACAGCCTATTCTGTTAATTTAAATAGTGTCCACACCATAATATTGTTTGTGGATTATTATTTTTCATGACCATAGCATTCTACATTAACAATAATAACAATTGGATAGGTATAAGACTATTCAATTCACAGCGCATTTTCCATGCTGGAACCTCACACCGCCAACAAAACCATAAAAAAATACATAATGAAAAAATTATTTGCTACTCAGAAACTCACTCTCTCTCTTTTTCTAGCTCTTTATTGAATATAAATTTATTGCATTGGCAAAAGTATCTGCATCTTGAATTTTGCATTAGTATTTTTTTTAAATCACATATGGCCATAATTTGTAAGTTTCCAAAAAATGTCATGGAGTGCCAACACCCATGTCGCCCGCCTTCACCATGGATGTTGGCCCAGTCATGCAAAATGTAATATAAATTATATAAATATAGTAGTATTCTATATATAAGATATATATAAGATATTATATATATATATATATACTATATGGTATAATATATATATATAGATATATATATATAATATAGTATATAAATATATATTATATAATATATATAGATAATTAATATTTTAATATATATATTATATATATATATCATATATATATGTATATACTATATATACATATATATATATATATATAGTATTTATAATATATATATATATATATATCATCGATATATATACCATATATATATATAATATATATATATATATTATATATATATATATATAGTATATATATATATACATAAATATATATAATATATCATATATATATATATATGATATATATATATATATATATATATATATATATATGTGTGTGTATACAGTGGTACCTCGAGATACTAAATTAATCCGTTCCGAGGCGGCCTTCGTATAATGAGTTTTTCGTATCTTGGAACACATTTTACATGTAAAATGGCTAATCCGTTCCAAGCCCTCCAAAAACACCCCATTAAATTTCATAATAAAGCTAAATTGACCTATAAACAATGAAATACTACAACAATTTGGACCATTCAATACCTAAATTAAGAATAAAAATCCAAAACCTGTAAATAAAGTGTATATTAGTGTACAAGAAATATTATTACTGTAACGTAAAATGTGGAAGCTTACCTTTTGAGTGAGGCTATCTCCGATAGTGGCGGCAGAGGAGGAGGAGGACAAACGGCAGATAATGTACGTACGTACGTACACTTAACTTTACGAAAACACAAAAAATTTAAGGAAAACCATAAAACTAAAATTTACGAAACACCTTAACAAAACTGTAACACTTAACTTACAAAAATCTAGAAATTACGTAAACATTTTTTTTCTTTTTTTTTTAACTTTTTTTTTACTTTTACGTAGGCTTTTTTTTTTTTTTTTTTTTTTTTTTACAGAATTTCAACTTCATCACCGCTTTCAACGTTCTGTTTTTCATCACTTGGTTCTTCCTTTTTGCTTTCAACTTTCTGTTTTTTATCACTTGGTTCTTCCTTTTTGCTTACTCCTGCTAATGCTGAAGGCCTCTTTAAAAAATAACGATCCAAGGAAGATTGCTTCTGCCTACTTTTCACAATGTTCCTGAAACGACTCAAGCAAACGTCATCGAACTGCGCAAGCATACGACCTGTGTGAGCCTTTTCGGGGTGTCTTTTTTCGATAAACAATTGCACTTTATGAAAAGCGCCTAGAATATCCTTAATTTCTGTCGTTGTCATAGGGTCCTCCTCCTCTTCCTCGCCGCTGCTAGAGAACTCCTCTTGAACGACGTTAAGTTGCATGGCCTCCAACTCCTTCAGGTCATCCGTCGTAAGCTCCTCTTGGTGCTCCTCGAGAAGGTCGTTGATGTCGTCCTCGTCGACGACCAGCCCATGGACTTGCCGAGTGCAACGATCATCAAGATCTGGTTCCAAAACAGTTTCGGGATCATCAACTGTTTCTGACTCTGCAGTACCAGCTTCGCCCACGTCGAATCCCTCGAAGTCTCTGGCGGATACGGCATCAGGCCAGAGTTTCCTCCACGAGGAATTCAAGGTTCGCCTCGAAACCTCCTGCCAAGCTAGGTCAATGAGTTGGATGCAAATGACGATGTCGAAATGGCTCCTTCCAAAATTGACACAAGGCGAGGTTCGTGGTATCGGTGATGTCGAAACATCTCTTGAAAGATGTTTCGTGTACAGCTTCTTAAAGTTCGCTATCACTTGCTGGTCCATGGGCTGGAGGAGAGGGGTGGTGTTGGGTGGAAGAAAAAGAATCTTAACGAAGGAATACTCCGCTAGGATATCTTCCTCGAGGCCAGGAGGAGGGTGGGGAGGGGCATTGTCCAACACCAGCAGACATTTCAGGGGGAGGCGCTTCTCTTCCAAAAAACTCTTCACAGTCGGGCCGAAACACAGATTTTACCCACTCCGTGAACAAAAGCCTCGTTACCCAGCTTTTGCATTAGCCCTCCACATCACTGGAAGCTTCTCCTTCAACACTTTGTGGGCCTTGAAGGCTCGAGGAGTCTCCGGAGTGATACACCAGTAGGGGCTTCACCTTGCAATCCCCCACTGGCGTTCGAACAAAGTGCGAGCGTAAGCCTGTCTTTCATAGGCTTATGCCCGGGTAGCTTCTTCTCTTCCTCCGTGATGTATGTCGACGAGGCATTTTTTTTCCAAAAAACCAAAAAAAGGCCAGTCTCATCACAGTTGAAGACTTGCTGAGAACTGTAGCCTTCCTTGGTCATCATCTCGTCGAACGTCTTTTTAAAGACTTCGGCCGCTTTTGTGTCCAAGCTGGCAGCCTCCCCATGCCGCACCACCGAATGGATGCCAGTCCGTTTACGAAATTTCTCGAACCAGCCATGCGAAGCCTTGAACTCTGGGGTTGGCGTTGAAGTCCCTTCCCCTCCCTCGTCTTCCGCCTGCGCAATCAAATCACCGAAAATAGCACTGGCCTAGTGAGCGATTGCTGTCTCCGTTACTGTATTGCCAGCGATTTCTTTGTCTTTTATCCAGATGAGGAGCAGCCGTTCCATCTCGTCGTGCACATGGCTCCTCTTGCCGGACAAAATAGTGATGCCCTTCGATGGTGTAGTTGCTTTGATGGCATCCTTCTGTTTAAGGATGGTGCCTATTGTCGACGGATTACGGCCGTATTCCTTTGCGATCACACTCAATCGCATACCAGCTTCGTACTTCTTTATGATCTCCATCTTTGTCTCTAGAGACAGCATGCGCTTCTTTCCGTGAATTTCAACTTTCTTGGGACCCATGACTACGTTAATTTACGTAAAGTTACACAAATACGTAATAATACAGTCTTCGCACAACACGATAATATGTACTGCAACAAGATCACTAACGAATTTACGTTACTAAACGAAATCGTTGGAGTGAACGAATGCTGATTGCGTACGGTAAAGTTTCGGGTGCGGAGTGGCCGAGCTAAGGGACGCCAGCGCGTACGTATAGAAGATGCATGATGGGAGGGATGCTGTCCAATCAGAGAGAAGGATCTCATGGCTGGCTAGCATCAGGAACCAATGGGAGAGCAGGAGGATGGTGGCGAGTCTACTAGCACTAAGATGGCGGCGTGCGGCGCGAGTTTCAAAATTGTTATCGGGCGAATCTCGGACTTTCAGAAACCTTTCGTATCTTGAAAACTTTTCGTATGTAGAGCAGTAAAATTTTTCGCATTGGCTTTTGTAACTTGGATTTTTCGTAAGTTGAGCCTCTTGTATCTCGAGGTACTACTGTATATATATATATGTATAATATATATATATAGTATATATATACGTATATATATATATATATATATATATATATATATATATATATACATAATAGTATACTATATATATATAGAAGAGTACGATACTATATATTATATATAATATAATATATATATGATATTATATTATTTATATATAATTATATTATATATATATATACATATATATACATAGATATATAGATATAATATATATATATATTATTATAATATATATATATATAATATATATATATATAATATATATATATATATATATATATATATATATATAGATAGATATTTTAACAGATATATATATTACATATACAGTATATATAATAGAATATATATATAATATATATATATATAATATAAAAATATATATATCCTATATATATACTATATATATAATATATATTGTATATATGTATAAATATATAATATATATAACAATAATGGCATCTAAGGAGAAAGGGGCATATATGCCAGAAAAATAAAAAAACATAAAACGTTGCTTTAGTCATGCTCTTTCCAATGGTATGACTTATAAGCCCCTCCACCTTTATCTATAAGAGCTATTCTAGGTTGAAAACCAATGTTTTTCATCTGAAAGATTATGGCCAAAATTGGCTCGCACAGTTAATTAGAAAGGGACTTATGTGGCGACTCGACTAGGTAAAAGGATACGGACTTTCCTTCTATTTGCTATTTTGCGTATGATTTTACAAGGGCTTGTGCATCTGCAATACATATTAGGGACTTCTGAAGGTTGAGGGGTTAAAATGAAACAACATAACAAGAAAAAATGCCTTTATTTTAATTATCTTTTTTTTTTATAAATTCCTTCAACTTTGCTATCATGCATATGTTTTGACGCGTGCTTGCGAATCTGGAATACATTTTAGGACTTTGGGGGTAGTGGGGGTCAGAATGAAACAACTATCTACCAAAAAAGTCTTTATTTTTAAATTACAACATAGAAAAATATTCTTTTTTATTGTACTATTTTGCGTGTGTTTTTACACGCATGTGTGTCAATAATGTAATAGTGTGTTCTGAGGGATGCGAGGTATTATGGTGAAATGATTTTATAGCAAAAAAATCTTTATTGTCATTTACAACCCCAAAAATATTAATGATTTTATTGTCTGCTTTGATGCGCGCGTGCGCGCAAGCCATTCCCAAACAAATTTTAGGATCTGTAAAAATTCCATCATCATCATCTACAACTTGCCGCAAGTTTCATCTTAATATCCTCAATGGTTTTCCTTCTACAAACTTTTAACTTTAACCCTTTGTTTCTCCTTTTCTATGGCCTTTTTGTATTTAAAAAAAAATGGCATATGTATTGGCCCCTATCTCCTTATACGCCTATATTATATAATAACATATAATATATAAATAATTTGTTTCGCACATTTCCTTAACTGTACATTTGATACTCAAACCCAGTATCGTCAACAACAATAACTTCACCCTCACTCTCTCAATTAACGATATTAGGTTATGGAGACTTTACTCTATGCTCAAGAAAAATACCTGCTTCCCACTCCTCTTTCCTTGCCCTGACGGTGCGACATCTGTTGGGTGCTTAATTAGTTACTTGTTCAATTGCTTCGGGGTTTAATAATAGTCGGGGATTTGTGTTCACTCTCTGGATCAGCGGGGGGAACGAACTATTGTGCACGATAGTACCTCCACGGTCCCCGTCTTTCTTTTCCCTAAGGAAGGAGAGACGGAACCCATTCCCGAAGGAACAGGAGGACCAGCAGAAGGCCCACCTGTCTCACCAGGACAGTGAGACAACCCTTAGAAGTCTCTGTGAGAGACTTCTTAGTGGGGGGGGGCAAGGCTACCTTTTTCTTCTCGACTGTGGTGCCTTAGAAGTAAAAGGGGAAGAGGCGGAAGAAGATGACGACGAAGACAAAGACGACGACATCGATACCTTCCTCTTCTTCTTCGCCAGCTTCCTCAGGACAGCAGACAGGTCTCCTATCCAAGACGGAGCTGGGGCGGCTGCCGGAGCAGCGGGGCTAAGCTCCACCTTGGCAGGAGGGCCTGAAGGAGCAGCAGCACTTCCAAGGGCAGCGACAGGGGCAGCAGGTATGGCGATGGCAACAGGAGGTAGGTGAGCTCTTTGGGCACTCAAAATCAGGCGGAGGAGCGAGGACAGCAAAACCTGGGGGAGGAGGAGGGTAATACTCCAACTTGGAGATGCGTGGCACTTGTGCCTGCACCGCAGCAGTGGGGATAAGCATCGTCACGTGCTGGGTGTAGACCAGGTGAGGTGGTGCCGCGTACCCCAGGGGAGATACTGTAGTGGTCGTCCTTGACTCCACCACATGCGTGACTGGGACTGCAGTTAGATGTTGTAGGAGTCCCTGGATGCTTGGAGTGCCAGGAAGACTCAGAGATTGCCATACCTGCTGCAGATCCCCACTTGCGGAGGCAGACAAACCTAAGGAAGAAGGAACAGTCGGGTAAATGGGGGGAGTTCCTGTTCACTCAGAGGGGGAAGGAACCCCCCTGAGCGGACAGAAGTTCCCAAGTACAACTCCAGGTCGGCATGTCTCCCTCCTCCTTCTGCACTCAAAAGATCAAATGAAGAGGCGGAGAGAGACGTCCCCCGAAAGAGAGAGAGCCATGCAAGGAAGCTTACAAGGGGTAATAAAGATGATGACGTGTCTTTAACCAGCAGTGTCGAGGCAGAGCTTTCCGACAACACCTTGACCGACTTACATGGCTTCTTTCTCCTCTCGTATCTCCCCAAATGCTCCTCTGACCAGGAGATACAAGTATCAAAAGTTAACTCTCTATTACGCTCAAACCCTTGACACCTTGCACAGAGGGCGTGAGGATCCACATCTTCACTAGAGGGAAATACACCACACTTTCTACATCCCACTCCAGGACATATTCTCCAGTTGGATGGGGGGGCTTATCTGACTCGTGGGTTTGCAAGTTGCAATTATGTCAGAATCAGACAAAATACACAAAAAACTACAGGCAGAAATATACACAAATACACAATGAAAAAGGCTGAAAGCCAAAAAGGACATAGAACAATCTCACGACAGAGGTGGGCCGAGAGGTAAACAACACGTCTCCACCTGACAGCGGTTGAAAGTAAAGTGGAATCTTTACATCCAGCCGGGCGGGACTGCCGACCATCGGACAAGCAGTTACCTTGTTATTGAATCTTACGACAGAGTTCCAGCTGGCACTGAAGTAATTCCTTATGTAAAGGACCAATGGTTTGTATAACATGTAGGAACAATGCACTTTTCCTAAATAGACATACCTGAGGTCCTTTACATTAGGTATTACTTTCAGTGTAGGCTGGAATATGACCGTTAAATTCTTGAACAAGGTGGTTAGGCACTAACTACCATCTGATAGGCAGGTAGGCCTGGATGTAAATACACCATTTTGCCTTTCAGCCCAGGTTTCAGATTGAGGGGTAGCATGAGGTGGGCATTAACCCTTAGAAGCCGGGTAATATGTTGATATGCAGCACCCCATGACGGCTAAACTTCGAGGTCAGCAAATTTACGAAAAAAAACATTAATGGAAAGAGTAAGATATGTAAATGCACATGATGAAAGAAAAAATTCCAAAAAATTTTCCCTACCTTCCATGAGAAGTTGAAAATTACTGCTATTTACAACCCTTGTGGGGCCTCTTCTACAAGACGATTATAAATTTTACCAACTTATAAGTTTTTTCTAATAAATAATTTTATTTCATTTTGTAAAATTATAATTATAGCTCATGCAATATCAAAACAGATAAGAAATAAAATCAGTAATAAATTCTTAGCATACTTAGTGAAAATTAATTATGTAAATTTACCGAGAACAAAGATCCAGTAACTTTTTTTATTTGTACATGTTTTTTTCTAATATTTCTTTGCACTTTTCATTGCAAAATTACACTTACAATTGATATACTATCGTAAAAGACAAGAACAAAATCCAACAGCTACCCCTTGGAATATTTATGAGCAAATTTACAAACAGATGTTACGTGAGACAGAAACGCAGTGCATTTTCCCTTCAAGTCAGAAGCAGAAATGAAGTCCCTGAGATGCCAGACTCGTGATATTAGCCAGTGTAAAAGTTGCCATTAGTGAATTTAAGGGATACAGAAGATTTGGCACCTCTTTCCTGCCCGATTCGCAATAGTGAATTTAAGGGATACAGAAGATTTGGCACCTCTTTCCCGCCTGATTCTTTCGAAATCGATAGCGCATACTATTGGTTATCTACAGGAGCAATCCATCCATCAAGGGTTAATGTATAAGACCTCAGGTTTGTATAGTTAGGAAAAATAAAAATACAATTTACTTTTAAAAATTGTGATTTGTTCCTACACGATATACAAACCCTCGGTCCTTTACATAAGGAAGACTCACTGATAGGTGGGAGGAATGTGAGTGAGCCTCTAGAACTGAGTGAGTTCAGTACACGTGGGCTATTCCTCCTGGTCATAAGAGCAAGGAGGAGTGCCCTGTCTCTGACAACTTTATTGAAGTATAGGAGCTGCATGATCAAGAGTCGGACTTCTGGGCCTTTTCAAAATGAGTGAGGAATCGTAACTCATCCGAAAAAGGGCTGGGAGGAATAGAGTTGGAAGACATTAATGTGAAGTTCTGGGAAGTTTGCATTATTGCCAGTCTCCTTCCTCCCCTTGCTAGAGGAAGGAGCGGGATTGCTTCTATGATTCTGATAAGAAAAATAGAAAGGAAACTCAACTCAAGAGGACTGGATGGGGGACCCCGTGCCGGTTTTATATAACATATACTATAACATACAGTAAAATTATACTAATTCTAAGGTAGAGTGAATTGGATATTAAAGGATATCTGTAGCTTAATGGATGTATATGAATCACAGTGAAGTGATAAAAATTCATATAAATATTATATAAATATATATACACTATATATAAATTATATATCTAAGTAAATACCACAGGAAAATGACAGGCAGAAGGCCAGTACCAAGTGCTTTCTCCTGTTTATTCAAGCATTGTCGGGCACAACGATGATGCCTGAATGAACAGGAGAACGCAATTGGTGCCGACTTTCTGCCGTCTTTTTTCTGTAGTATTTGCTTTATATACAGTGGTACCTCGACTCACGAACAGTCCTGTTCACGGACAAATGAAGTTACGGACCAGATGTCCACAAATTTTGTTCTGGTGCTTCAAGCCACAAACACACAAAAATATAGGCTAACCTCTTTTCCTCTTCTTTATCTTTCTAATTTTCTAGTTAGACTAATCCCATTTCCTCCAACTCTTTATCTATCCTATCTTCTAGTTTAGTTAAAAAAAAATAAAGTGAAAAGAGAAGCTAAAAGAATCTTGTTGATTTCTGTTTCGTGGCAGGGCAAGAAAGAACACAGAATTCGTTGTTTCATATATTATGCAAACTTAACTGTATGGCAGCTTAACAGATACTAAATATACATTGTAGATTTCAGTAAAAGGTAAACAGTAATAATTACAGTACTCAACAGTTTGAGTCAAAAGGTACAATTATAATAAAATCATTGTTACGTTTACAAATACAGTATGTAGTTATACAACTAATTACACCAAAGTGTAGTTAGCAATCTCACACCTCCCCCCCAAGATGGCAGGTGCAATACAAGGATACCTGGCATCTTAAGGTCCTTATTTATTATATGATTTCGAGTCCCATCTTATTTCTAAACGCTCTGGTGCCCGTGTCTGACGTCCACTACGTCGTAACCTGGTAAGGCAACTGATAACTGAGTATCAGGCTTAGGTGATGTTGCAAGTGATCTACGATCTCATATCCTGAAGCTTCGTCACCCAACACCGAGATAGGCGGAGAAATAATGTCTCCTGGCCAAAAAAAGGGTGATGAGGTCGTAGGAACCTCCGATTTCTCCAATAGATGCGCCCACTCCAGTCTTCACGAGGTAATCCCTCCTCGTGCCAATTCCGACCACAACTCCTGGTTTATCCCATCGTTTTGTCTTAGGGTCTTGCAGATCCACTACATACCAAGGTTCAGCTTAGAGAGTGGTCTAGCAGTGGCATCATACCGTTCCTTTGCCTGCTGCGAAGTACTTAGCCTTTATGTCACATTCGTCAGCTGTACGTTGCCATTCCTTTGCAAATGAACGATGATGAGCCGGAATCCTGGAACGCAATGGATGTCCAAACAAGATTTGCGCTGGAGATCTACCGTCCGCCCGTGGAGTATTCCTGAGCTCAAGAAGTCCTCGTGCGAACTCATCCCATCCAGCTTGCCATTTCTTGTGGTCGTCAAAATCAACTTCTTGATGATCTTCACGGTAGCTTCGGCATGACCATTTGCTTTTTTGGGGGGGGGGGGGGGTGGATTTATAGGCGATGTCACGCGGTGTTCCACCCCCCATCGAGCAAGGAAGGGGGACGCCGCAATGTTGACGAAGCGAACTGCGGTCCTCCATCCGTTTTCAGTACGACAGGCACACTGTGTCTGAAAATATTGGCCTCAACAAACTAACTAGTTGAGCTGCAGAAGTTGATCCATTGCACGAAGATACATACGGCCAACTGAAAGGTGATCAACGTACACAAGAAATGTCTTGCCAGAGATATGAAAATAATCAGCAGACACGGACTCAAATACTCGACTTGGCAAGTCTTCCTGTATCAAAGGCTCATTATGATGACTGGTAACAGCTCTTTCTCGGCAACGAGAACAAGACTTCACTGTATTCTCAACGTCCCTGTCAATCCCTGGCCAGTATACAGTCTGGCGTGCTCGACGCTTGGTGCGGTCCCACCTTCTCCTGAGCGTCATGTAGACACTGCAAAGTTTCGCTACGCAGGCTGCGAGTATGAGAAGTCTGGTCCGTAAACTATCAAACCATCATCCACCCGGTTCCAGCATGTCCCGAATTCCCAGTATGCTCGCAACTCTTCTGGTAAGCTATGCTTATGATCTGGAAATCCTTTCATTATTACATCTCTTAATGACAGATATTCACCATCATGTGCAGAAGCATCACTGAATCTTGATCCAGCATCTGGTCCCGTAGAGGAGGGCTAAACCTTATGCCCTCCTCACAAGTAGCTAATAAGACGATACAACAGCAGCATGCAATGGATCTGCATCATCCAGTAAATCATTGTCCTCAACAAGGTTCTGAACTGGTGAACGAGAGAGTGCATCCGGCATGCTGTGACATTTCCCCATTTTGCCACCTTGCAGCAAAAGTAAATCTGCAGAGTTTCATTCTCATGCGCTGCAGTCGAGGATTTTCTATTTCTCCAAGAAGTTTTTGAATTGAGAATAGGAACAAGTGGTCGATGGTCTACTACCAGGTCAAAATAAGCAAACCAGCCAAGTAAACACTGCATTTCCTCACTGCCCAAAGTACAGCAGCCATCTCAACCTCAATTACGGCATACCTAGTTTCTGCATCCGTTAAAAACCTGGGATCCACACTGGATGAGCTTCCAAGCCTCTCCATGTTGTTGCAGCAAAACAAACCCCATACCATGTAACTTGGATGCGTCAGTGTGGAGCATAGTAGGAGGTAAAGATGCATCAAAATGAGCTAAAACAGGAGGAGCTATGAGTGCTTCTTTAAGTTTTTCTCGAAAGCCATGTCATGTTGAGGGGTCCAGCACCACAAATTCCGAGGTTTGAGCCAGGTCCTGAGTGGCTGTGCAGCAGCTGCAATCGCAGAAGAAAAGCTCCCAAGCTGATTGGTTTTAACCATGAATGAACCTGAGATCAGTGATATTTTGTGGCTTTGGAAATTCAGCTATAGCTCTCACCTTCCGAGAATCTACACTATAACCTTCATGATTTATACTGTAACCACAAAATTCAACATTAGGTTGAGCAAATAAAATTTTGTCAGGATTTAAGGTCATTCCAAATTTGTCACATTTTTGCACAAGTGTGATCACATGGGCTAAGTGGTCACGGTAACTAGAATCGTACACCAAAATATCATCAACAATTTTGACAGTACGTGGAATATCTCCCAAAGCTTGATCTCCTCGACGATTGTACTCATCTCCAGATGATATAAGCCCCATACGGCTCGTTTGAATTGTAACATCCCCAAGGTGTGATGAAGCAAGTAAGATCCTGATCTTCTTCAGCAATTTTAATTTGGAAGTATCCCATCTTCGCATCCAAAGTAGTGAACCACCTGGCTCCAGCATCCATTGAACGATATAGCATCATGAGGGGATCGAACTGGATATGTAGGTCTGCGCACATAGCGGTTAAGTCTTGTAAGGTCCACACACAACCGCACACCACCCATCTTCTTTGCAATAGGGACCATCGGATGACACCATTCGGTGGGGTAATCAACCTCACCAATTATATCCTTAGTAAGCAAGTCATCTAGCTGAGCTTTAATATCCGATCTCCAACAATACGGAATGGTGCGTGGTGCGGTCACTGCAAAAGGATGTGCATCTGCTGACAGCTGAATCCTCATAGGACCTCCCTGCATTTCCCTTAGAGTAGCTGAAGCATCAAATACATGAGGATAAGCAGAAATGATGGAAGCTGCATGTTCTGCACGCTCTGCTTCTGTAGGGTCTCTGCTGTATGGCCATCTTGGCAATGCCACTGGTACAGACACCAAACTGCTGGTACTTGCAGACTGCACAACATCCTGTGTGTTAGAAATCACTTGTGGCTCCAAAACCTTCCTGGTTCTCGATGCTATATGTGGTTGCGACACTGAACATGTAACATGCTGTATTTGCGCTGGAAAGTTTTCTGGTAATATTCCCAGTGCTACACAATCAAACCAGCTCAGAAGTGCACCTTTCACTTCCTTGACAACTGACACAACTGTTGTCGTACTACGATTCCCCAAAGTTAAAAAAGCCTCAAAAGTACCCATGTTAGTGAGAGGTTGACGATCTGCTGCAATAAGACCACCCATAATGATCGGCTCCAGTGAACTCTCATGAATTCCAAGAGATATAGCGTTCTCAAGTCCTATCACAGTTGTCTCCGCTCCAGAGTCAGGTGTCCACATAACTGAACTTGATCCTTTGGGGTGAGTGGTACTGATGCAAATCTGAGGGGTTGGACGTGATGACGCACAGTTGCTGTAAACATCTCCAATGACACGATATAGATTCTGCTTTGAAGGCTTGAACGTGCTTTTATTATTCGTTTTCTTCTTCTGAGGAGACAGTGGCTGTCCCTTTGACCTGCACACCACTGCAAAGTGACCTTTCTTACCACATTGTTTGCAGTCCCTGTTTAGAGCCTTGCATGCCATCTTATCACGATGGCGTTCACCTCCGCACCTAAAGCACTGCTGCTTTAAATGGGCTGCCTTCTGACCTTGCTTGTATTGGGACACTCTTGAAACATTATACTTTTCACTGCCCCGAATAACAGCACGACTGGCATTTGCATTTTCCGATGCTCTGCAAATATCAATAGCCATCTGCAAAGTGAGCTTCTTTTCTTCTAACATACGTTTCAAAGCCTCTTCATCTCTGGTTCCAACGACGATCCTGTCTCGTAGTCTGCCTTCCATGCAGGTTTCACAAAAATCACAGAAAGAAGCAATCTCTTTAATGCCGCACAAAAAATCATCGAAGGTCTCGTGCAACTCCTGGACTCTTGTATGAAAGTCGCGTCGGTCCACGATGACATTCCTTTGGTTGCGCAAGTGCAACTCCATGGCATCCAAATATAGTCTTCAAGTCTGCCCCATCATCCAGTGAAAGACCATATCTCAAAGTGCGGGTCCAATCATCGTCTAGCACGGAAATCAATGCTGACCGCTGCTCAGCAAGAGAGAGAGATGACATTCTTGTCAACACTGCATGTCCCTCATACTTGTGACGCCACGAACCAAACTCTTTAAGAGATACAGAAGACGACAAGTGTGGTGCAGGAACTGCCCTTGCCTGAGACTGATTCCTATGATGTCCTGAGGTACCAGCAAAACCCTCTAGAATCGCGGTTAAACGTCTTCCTTTTCGTTGCTGCTTCTTGGGCATGATGAGCCATCTCTGCTTGCCTTGCCACAAGTGCTGCCAGTTGTTCGATTTGCTTCTCCATCGTGTACGGGTACTAAAGATTTATCACTGTACTTCTTGAACGACAGTAGACAGCATAAACAAAACCAATCACTGCGCCATGTTTGATTTCTGTTTCGTGGCAGGGCAAGAAAGAACACAGAATTCGTTGTTTCATATATTATGCAAACTTAACTGTATGGCAGCTTAACAGAAACTAAATATACATTGTAGATTTCAGTAAAAGGTAAACAGTAATAATTACAGTACTCAACAGTTTGAGTAAAAGGTACAATTATAATAAAATACATGTTACGTACAAATACAGTATGTAGTTATACAACTAATTACACCAAAGTGTAGTTAGCAATCTCACAATCCTCAGTAATGTTATACTTGTGTAAATGCATACAGCCAGAAACAGCCGATTTGCTATGAACAACCAAATCCAATGACAACAGCGGTTTGCTTGCATTTCAACCATCGCACAATAGTAAAATATGACCCTAGTTATGTTGTAAATGACGTTAACCCTTAAACGCCGAAGCGGTAAAAAAAAATTGTCTTCCGGGTGCCAGAGGCGTTTCGGAGTGAGCGCGGAAGCGGGAAAAATATTTTTTTCAAAAAAACAGCGCGCTTAGTTTTCAAGATTAAGAGTTCATTTTTGGCTCCTTTTTTTGTCATTGGCTGAAGTTTAGTATGCAACCATCAGAAATGAAAAAAATTGCCATTATCATATATAAATAATGCGATATATGCTAGCACAAAAACAAAATTTCATATATAATTGTATTCAAATCGCGCTGTGCGCAAAACGGTTAAAGGTAACAAGTTACTTTTTTTCGTTGTAATGTACACTAAATTGTGATCATTTTTGTATATAACACATTGTAAAACGATAAAAGCAACACAGAGAAAATATTATCACAAAATGATGCATGAATTCGTAACGCACGGACGTAAAAAAATATTTTCTTTTTAAATTCACCATAAATCTAAATATTGTTATAGAGACTTCGAATTTGTTTCAAGATGAAGTTAAATGATGGAATATTACGATACTGTAAGAGTTTTAGCTTACAATTGCAGTTTTCGACCATTTCGGACGAGTTAAAGTTGACCAAATGTCGAAATTTTTTATAAAATTTTTTTTTATATGCAATTATTTCGGAAATTAGAAAAGCTACAACCTTCAAATATTTTTCCTTTTATTCTACATGAAATTGTGCACATTTTCATATACGCATTTCAGAGATTTATGGCGGAGAATCCGCGCGCCGAGGGAAGGAAAGTTTTTTCATAAATTCACCATAAATCGAAATATTGTGCTAGAGACTTCGAATTTGTTGCAAAATGAAGGTAAATGATTGAATATTACTAAAATATAAGAGTTTTAGCTTACAATTGCGTTTTTCGACCATTTCGGTAGAGTCAAAGTTGACCGAACGTAGTTTTTTTTCTATTTATCGTGATTTATATGCAAATATTTCAAAAATGAGAAAAGCTACAACCTTCAATTATTTTTCGTTGTATTTTACATGAAATTGCGCACATTTTCATATATAAAACTTTATGTAACGGCTAATTTAAAATGGTGCAAACATTACCACAAACGCACGTATGATTTTTTCGGAAGAGTTACTGCGCGGACGTAAGGAAAATGTTATTTTTTTCATAAATTCACCATAAATCGAAATATTGTGCTAGAGACTTCCAATTTGTTACAAAATGAGGGTAAATTATTGAATATTACTAAAATATAAGAGTTTTAGCTTACAATTGCGTTTTTCGACCATTTCGGTAGAGTCAAAATTGACCGAAGGTTGAAAATTTGTCACTTATCATTTTTTATATGAAAATATTTCAAAACTGATAAAAGCTACAACCATGGGTTGTTTTTAGTTGTATTGTGCATGAAATTGCGCACATTTCCTTATATAAAACTTTATGTAACAGCTAATTTTAAAATGGTGCAAACATTACCACAATCGCATGTATGATTTTTTTCGGAAGAGTTACCGCGCGGACGTAAGGAAAAAGTTTTTTCATAAATTCACCATAAATCGAAATATTGTGCTAGAGACTTCCAATTTGTTGCAAAATTAAGGTAAATAGTTGAATATTACTAAAATATAAGCGTTTTAGCTTACAATTGCGTTTTTCGACCATTTCGGTAGAGTCAAAATTAACCGAAGGTTGAAATTTTGGCACATCGTTATTTACATGGAAATATTTCAAAACTGATAAAAGCTACAATTATGAGTATTTTTTAGTTGTATTCTAAATAAAATTGCGCACATTTTCATATATAATACTTCATGTAACGGATAATTTAAAACGGTGCAAAAATTATGTCAAAGTGACGAAATAATTTTTGTTTTTGAGATGTGTCCACTGATACTTTTTTAGTGCGATAAGAAAGAAATTTGCACTTGCGCGCCTGCGTAACGATTGTAAACAAAACAACGCCTTGATCCGTTAACTCCCAGCATCCCCCAAGGCGCGTGATTAAAAAGTTTTCGGCTGGTAGGCCTATAAGTATTTTTCCGCAAATTTTTAAAAAAACTTTTTTGAGTCGACGTATGGTACGTCCATTCGGCATACGGGAGACATTTTGACTCGACGTTTAATACGTCCATTCGGCGTTTAAGGGTTAAGTAGAATAGGACTGATACATTTTTACATTACTATATCCTTATTTGCTATTGAGAAAAGATCAGCAAGGGCATATACTACTAAATTTGAGCTGCAAGTTGTAGCTGAAGCTGAGGAAAGAATGTATATCTGCTTGACTATTATCATGCATCGGCAACATGGATGAAATTCCCGCATACTTAAGTATAGCACCGTCAAACTCAACCATAAACAAAATTTTAGAGTAAGATATTCTATTCAAAACTATTTGGCATAAAAGAACACATTTTACTGTTTTCGCTCCAATTAAAGACAAATATGTAAAGCTCGTAGTATTCTGATGAAATCAAGTTAAAATATCAAAAGCACTCTGTTGATTTTTTTTACGCAAACATGCCTTCAGTGCCACCTACTAACAAAAAAAAAATAACTAAATTTTGTTCACAACGATACGATACGTATTAAAGTGATATTTCAACTTGAATACACTTCGTATAATGTAAAATAACCTTGTCTAGAGATTCAGTTATGCTAACTACAAGCAAGAAAATGACTCTGATTTGAGTTCAATACAGCAAAATAAACTTACCTCGCAATTGCCCTCACTTAACTTCCAAACCAAAACATTGATTGTGTTTTGCATTTTATAATACAATAGTAATGTGAAAATAAACGATATTATTGGATGCAGTGAAGTAGCATAACTTTGTAACAAAAAACCAGAAAAAATGGAAAGAAAATAAGTGTTTCTGAGGTTTGAACGAATTATTTGTTTTCAAATTATTTTAAATGGGGTTAAGTTGATTCATGTTACAAATTTTTCCAGTCACAAACAGTGTCCTTGAACGAATTAAGTTCGTGAACCGAGGTACCACTGTGTATATGTGTATACTATATATATATATATATATATATATATATATATATATATATATATATATATATATATGTATGTATACTATATATATATATATATATATATATATATATATATATATATATATATATATATAATGTTGAATACATTCTTCTGTTAAAACAGGATATGTCAAGTATAGGCCCATTAAAACACTTTGGTTTAAAGCTAAGGACTATATTTCTGTGGTCTGACTAACACTCTTATCAAGCAGTAAATAACAGAAGTTACATTGGCAAAATACACGGTGGGAGAAATACCCTTAGGTGATGCCCGGGGTCATC